>NW_014569554.1:1489229-1520740 GCF_001313835.1 Polistes canadensis
GAGAGAGAGAGAGAGAGAGAGAGAGAGAGAGAGAGAGAGAGAGTTTAAAAAAAGGAAGATCAAACGAATCAATTAGTTAATATCCTTGTTCCATTTCGAGCATTGGCAATATCGAGTACTCGTACAATTTTTCAGGTTTTGCGTTGCAAATGACGCTTATCATCGTTATGGTTCACTTTAGTCGTTCATCTCGTTTTACCAATACGCAGGCTGCAAAATATGAAGTAACGGTTGTAAAATTTAATAAAATTCTCTCTCGAGTATTCTCTATTTTTTTTTTTAATTTTATAAAATGATTTTTTCATTTTATAAATCGGGATATTACAATGTTCTCCATTTGATTTAGTTGAAAGATATCGTACAATATCTTTTATTTATCTCGAAGATATTAAAGTATACATAAAATATAAAGAAAACGAAAGATTGATCTCGACGAATCTTAGAGAAAATGTAAGAAAAGCTTTGCTTGCTCGTTCACAAATTCGAAAGATTCTCACGTTGGAAAGACTTTTTGGCATAGTGAATGAAATTGAAGAGAAATTCTTGGCACCTACAATGTCCTCGTACCAACTTACTTACATTATCAACTTACTTACATTAGAAACGTATAGATATAGGTATACATTTTCTAACAATTGTGCATTCTTTAAATCAGGTCATTGATTATTGCTTATTCAAGCACGTAGAAGGAATCGTTCTTATAGGAAATCACTTGGTTAACTTTCGATTTCTTGATTTCTGATCTCATTTAAAATTAAATGTCATTGCATTTATTGTTAGGTCGAAATAAAATGATCTCGATTAAATTTAAAATGTCATAAAAATGATTCAAATGATAATAACATCATATAGTAAAGTTTTTTATTAATACGATTAAGACGAGCATCATTCGTAACGTTTATAATGTGACTGTGTCGTTTATAATAAAAATATAGTCAACACTGAAAGGAAATCAGAAACCAATATACGAAAAGTGATCGATCTATTATGAGACAAGAAGAACCTTTATAAATCAAACGCCACCACGAAATGACACTTTGTAGATTCATCAATGTTCTTAAAGAAAAAAAAACAAATATATATAAAAAGAACAAAAATAGAGACGATGAAAGAAGATGTTTGAAAGAATAACAGCAAGCAAGTAAGACATTTAAGAGAGAGAGAGAGTTCGAAGAATAAAATGCAAGTTTTTTTTTTTGTATTATCCTTAAGAAACCCCGTACAATTTGTTGGTAACCTCGCGATGTTAGGGCCCTTTTCGAAAGGGCTTTTCGTGAAAGAGTTGAGACGAAATGAATGAAAGAGAAAGAGAAAGAGAAAGAGAAAGAAGAAGAAGCACTTTTCCACGCTTGTTTATATCCACTCGAGTTCGTTCCCAGTATTTTAGAAGTCCACTTAACTTTTTCCACCCTTTGAACTCATCTCGCATTTACCCCGAAAACGAGCGAAATAAATTCTCTTTAAACTTCGAATATTTAATAGACAGTTAATAATTACTGTTATAGGAAGAGAGAAAGAAAGAAAGAGAGAGAGAGAGAGAGAGAGATACTCTATTTTGTAGTTAATTTAGAAGAATTTCGTTTTTCTCTATCTCTCTCTCTCTCTCTCTCTTTCTTTTTTTGTTCGTTCTCTTTCTCTTTTATTTTCGTTTAATCTTTTTTTTTCTTTTTTCGTTTCGACGTTTTACACCTACGCTTTCTGTCTTTTTTTTATATCCGGTATCTACCTTCTTTGCCCCAACCAACCAACCAACCAACCAACCATCCAAGTCGAGTATATCTCTCACCTCTTTACGAACAATCTCGAGCGTTCCAAGAGTTCGACTTTTTTCAACCCCCATACCACGCTTTCAGACGGATATTGCTCCGCGTTGACTCGGAAGAGGCTGCACCTGCTCTTATCAAAAGAAGATACCCTCTTTGTGTGCCTTCCTATTTCACTATCTTCCTTTCTCTTTGTCACGCTAATTACGTACGTTAATTTTCAATCGATTTGATCGATAATAAATTCCCCATTTAATTTAGCATTTTAAATATCTTTCTTATTTTCATTAAAATACATTTTTACTTTATATACGGAAATATAAACGTGTATTTATATATATATATATATATATATTTATACGTGCATATAAGGTCAAATATTCGATCCTATTTTTACGAAGAAAAATACCTTTTTTTCTTATATACATGCTCCTTCTTTTCCCTTTCTTTTTATTACGCTAATTACTTATATTAATTTCGATTGATTTACTTAATAATAAATCAACATAAGATTTATATATATACCTTTACATTTCTTTCTTTTTTTTATTAAAATATTGTAGGATGAAAGATTCTACTATAGCATTAGCCAGATGTGTTAGTGTGTGAATATAAGATAAATCGATTGACAACTGAAAGAGTAGTATAGAAGATTCAGGTAATAATTAGTTGCGTAGGTAGGTGTATGAGATTAATTAATCTGCAAATGAAAGAGTAGAGTATAGAAGATTCGATTAATAATTAGTTGAGTGATAATTAGTAGGTTTATAAGATAAGTTTTGATCGACAGTTGAAAGAATAATATTATAGAAGATTTTAGCGTTAGTTAATTGTGTATATGTGTATGTGAAATCGACAGCTGAGCAAAGTATGGAAGATTCTGGAGTTAGTTAATTGTGTTTGTGTATATATGGTCGAAATACGTCGATCAATACTGATGACGATACGCATTTGTTTATTGAAGTGTGTATGGTATGTGTTACCGTGAGAGACCGAAATTGGAGAATATCAAGATTCACATGCTCACTTTTGAAATATGTTCGAAATATTAATGTATAAGAATAAATCCAAATATTCGATCTTTCGCCAAAGTATCTGGTATATGTTAACATTCATCACGTGAATCTTGACATTTTCCAATTCAGGTCTTTCACGGTAACGCGAATGAAACTAGTGGAGTCTGGAGTAGTCCAGTAAAGAGAGAAAGAGAGAAGATAACAGAGATTAAAACAGATAGTCTTGAGTAAACCTACCTCAGAATAATCAAGTTTAAAAGAAAGAGTAATAATATATTGTATCCTATTATATCATAATTAATAAAATCTGTATGAATTATAAGAGTAAATAATCCGAGTCTCCATAACCTGTTAACTTCTACATAGGGTTACGAAAAATATCTTACAATATAATACAAATGTTTGAAAAACAAATGAATGTTCATTCATAAGTATATATGTTTATATAACGGAAAAATATTCCATTGGGTTTGGCTTGTTACAGAACGAAGAACTTGAAATTAATATTTAACAAAATGAAATTCGGATTTCCAGTCGTAAACATTTCTATACTAATTTATATACACGTATATGTACGCGTACGTGTATTTTCCGAGTATTTTTGTTACGCGTGCAACATTCCCACGCAAGACATATGTCTATGGCTTACGTGAAAATCTTACTGAAATTGTGCTCTCAGAGAAATTAGATCGAGGCTTTACTCGTATACCCAGACAGTGGATGGTTCTGTTATCCCTTATTGTTTGGAACATTACGAAAGGAAGAAAGAGAGAAGTAGAGATAGAGAGAGAGAAAGAGAGAGAAAGATAGAGAGAAATAGAGAAAGGATAGGCAAACGAGTAAGAAGGAATTGTAATGTGCACTGTAATCTTGCGTGAAATACTTACAGCACATATTCTAAATAAATCGTCTACGATCAAAATCTTTTCATTAAAAATTAAACAAATAAATACGCGAACTCCTATATGAATTAATTAATATTTTAAAAAAGATTTTCATATATAAATTGAAAATATTATAAAATAATTTACATATTGTTATATAATCTGTTTATTTGTGAATCAATTTCAGAAGAAATGCCTGCTGTATTGCCACCATTTAGGATACCTCGTTTGAGGCATCACCGTGTCACCGATTGGGACCCTTATTTTGAAAATGCCGAAGGACAAGGAATCAATGGAACACAGAACGTGGCATTGCATTTGGGTGCTACTGCTTTGCTAGATTGTCGCGTTGCTATGCTTGCTGGAAGACAAGTTAGTATATTCGAAAATAAATTATTTAATAAATATTACAAAAAATAAAAAAAATGTTAGAGGTATACATTTATATTGAATTTATCATGAAGCTATAGAATTATTGGATATATTATTGTTATTAAAATGTTAAAGAAAATGTAATAATAGAGATGAACGTGGTAATTGGAAATGGTTTAAATATATTTATTGGATAATATATATCGGTCAGTATAATCTAATAGTAAAGTTTTGTATGAGAATTCAATATGATATTTCATATCTAATTCGAGTTCATATGTAAACCGATATATTTCGATCGCAGGTCATGTGGGTTCGTCGAAACGATGACTGGAGCTCACTTCTAACTCTGGGCAACACTACTCACATTTCCGGTACAAGATACAGCGTCAGTTTCCAGTATCCGAATAACTGGAGACTAGTAATCGCTGGTGTGCAGAGGGAAGATCATGGGATGTACATCTGTCAAGTGAATACACATCCACCGAGAATGTTGGTCACGAATGTCACTGTTCTTGGTAATATCGTAACTTTAAATCTAGCCAAAGATACTTTGACTTATCCGTCTGTGTTTAATTACGAAGAAAACTCAAGATCCAAGAAATACGAACAACATGAGATATATATTATAAGGGCTGAAGTTCCTACCAAACTTTTCACCTAAATTGTTTAAAGCTCGAGTTTTAAACGCTTTCAAACTTTAATTCATTAACTCTTGATACTTAAATATCAATTGGAGAACATTTCTTATATTATATATGTGTTTAAACGTTACCCCGCGTGAATAATTATAAATTTAATTAAATTATTTTATATTTCACAGAACGCGAAATTTTTTAATAAAGAGAAAACAAAATTTTATCTTATAGCAGCAGTGTATTAACTGTTAACTGATTCTTAACTCGATATTAATTTTTTGAAGGATGATATTATAAATGAATTTATAGTACAGTACTCTAAAAATAATCTATTCATTGTATCATTATGATAAATTTATTATTCCTACGACATTTTTTAAATTAATTTATTTATTGTTTGATTATAAAATAAATATCTGCATAATAAGTATAGATTTCATTTTATTTTCATGTTATGCGATATTTACAGTATCTCTTATATATTTACAGTAAAAGAAATAAAAGTCGAGAATAATATATATAAAGTCGGTCTAAATTTTCCACAATGTAGTAATAAATTCTATCTTGAACTCGAAGAATGTTCTTGTTTTTACGTTCTTCCACTTGATTCTGTAAGAATGGAGAGATCGATAGGTGCCACCAGTATGTACGAACGAACAAACACATATCACTTTTCGACCGTGAGAACGTTGTTCGAAGTTGACTTTACAATCGAACGTATTTATTCAAGAATTTGCCATTCACTTCTGATCTTGATTGTACAAACACATAAGATACAATTCTCTTTCTATTATTCTCCATCAAGAGACTATCTCAAACTCCTCAAAACGTTTTTAACAGAAATCGATTTTTAAATCCCAAAGAAAAGCAAGTACTTTACGTAGATAATACAAATCGATAAAAGATACTATTTTTTTTCTGAAGATTCTTTTTTTTCATCTATTCATTCTTTCGTTCGTTCGTTCGTTCATTCGTATAATAGAATTTGAAACTAATAGAATTATTTCATTTTATAGTATTATTTTTTCCTATCGGTGGTAATAAATTTTTAATGATACAATTAGGAGAAGGAAATAGATTTTTTAAAAGACAAAAGAAAGTAACGTTACAATGATAAAATGATTGGTATTATTATTCTCTCTCTCTCTCTTTCTTTCTCTTTCTTTCTCTTTCTTTCTTTCTTTCTCGTCAATGATACGAGAAGAAATTTTCCCTACGATCGTTTCTTCCTATATATATATGTAACTCAATTTATTTATTCAAATCAATCTGAACAAGGATTTCAAATCACTTTGAAGTAGGTTCAGTTGATGGCATATCCATGTACCTGTCGTACTTACTTTCAATGGAATATCTAATGTCTAATATACATACAAACGATATTTTCTAAACTTTGTTATTTTGTTTTTTACCTCAACACATTTTTTAAATATTCATTTTATTTTCATTTTATTCATACAAATTCATTATGTCCCATTTCTACAACAAATTGTCATGAAAATACGCATCTACAATTTCATTCAAAATAATTCGTAATAATACGACGAAATATGAAAAAGTCAAATCTCGTAATATCAACAATTATTTTGCATCGAATAATATTCTTAATTAACATTTTGTCATAGTCACGCGAGTTGGTGTTTAAATTATATTAACTATTTTTACAAGGGGACAGATGCAAGTATTGGTATACTACATCGGGGAGGTGGGGGGAAATTCAATAAATCGTATTTTCTTTTTCCTGGCGTCTTTTTTCCTTATTTTTTTTTTCCCCCTTTTTTCATTTCTTTCTAAGAAACGAAGCTCGAGTATAAGCTTCTTTTGAGAAACCTTCTAAAGCTTATTACAAACTGGATATCTCGACTCTTCGATCGGATCGGTGAGTCATCGAAGGATACTCTTCGAACGCGTCGCATTCCGCATTGTAAGTTTGTAGATAAGAGTTTAGATATTCTAATGGAAAATAAAAGATTGAACAGAAGGAAAAAGAAAAAGAAAAAGAAAAAGATAGAAGAAAACGATTACTCTTTCCTTGGGATTTATCCTCAAAAAGTTTTCTCGTTCATTGGTCATCGGTTTGAACACTTTGCTAGACATTTTGTACTCGACCTTTCCCCGTTTCAATCCCCTTCCCCTTCCACCCTTCTCCATCCCTCCTTTTCTTTATCCTCGTTTCTTTTCACTCTTCTACATCGGCAAGTAGAATGCGCGAAACTTAAACCTTCTTTTCGCGTTTAATTCGTTTTAAGTGACGAGAAACTTTTTCTGCCAGCTTCTTTTCTTTTCTTTTTTACTTTTTTTTTATTTTTTTACAAAACTTACCAGAATTTTAAATTCACCCCTCCCCAATCCCTGTTTAGTATTTTACAAGATTCTTTCTTCCTTCCTTCCTACCTTTTTTCTCCCCCTTTTTTTTCACGATCGTTCCTCAAAGTGTTCACTGAAACAGATACCCGATTACTGACATAATCTGACATGGATTTCTTTAAATTATGAAATACAAGTTCCATATTTTTTTTTCTTTCTTTTTCTTGTCGTATTTGAGAATCAACAGAGCCGATAATTTAATACGAAAAGGAAACAAAAAAAAGAAAAGAAGGGGAGGGATTTTAAATAAATCTTTCTATCGTAGTAGGTTGTATATAATGGTTATACTAACGATTTTTTAAATATGTTATAAGGAAATGAGAAATGAGAAGGATATATTATATATAAAGCTTTCTAAAACGTTTCTGATAAAATTGAAAAGAAATTTGAAGGGATAGGAGACAATGTACTCTTGTGTGTGAACGTGTACACAAACACACACACGCGCATACATATCCAGGATAAATACACGAAGTCGATCGATCATTCATTTTTCATCGATTTTGAGTCGTAAGTGGAATAAGCTGGAGAAAAGAGGAACCATGAGATCGTTTGTCGCAAAAATACCTTAAAGTTTTGCCGAAGGGAATCCATTTAACCTATAGCATATACACAATATCAATCATTCTTTCTTTGCTTCGACATTTGAGAAATTCAGTGTTCAATTAAAGCACAATGCTGCTACGATTTTCTTCAAATCGTTTTACTTTTTATTCGATCGATACAAAGCTAAGTGTTTGTTTATGGAAACTTAGGATAAATTGAACCTTCCTATCGTATAATGTTTATATTATATCATCCAAAAAATATTGTTTTATAATTCATAAATCGATACGTCGACTCGATGATGCATCGAAAAATTAAAAATTCTTATCTAAACATAAGAAATCTTTTTGTACATCATTTTTTTTTTTTTATAAGTTTCAACATCCTTTATCCAATGTCTAATAAATAATTTCGATATATTTTTCCCGATAACCTAATTTGTTGCTCCTCTGAAATGTATAAAACAAATACTAACACAATGCTAATGTATAGAAAAAGTATTGATCTTTCTTTGAATTCTTTTTTTTTTTATTTTTTTATTTTTAATCGATTAAAAAGAAAATTAAATTTATATCTCATTAGGGGATATTTGAAAATAAAATCGTTTTACCGTTAATTGAAACTGTCGAAATGTTCTCCGATCGTTCATTCTAATTCTCGCGATTTTCTTTTTTGCGCGCACATTTAAAAATATCAATTTTATTATACGGAATAAGAGTATAGAACAGTAGAATAATTTAAAAAAAAAGTGTAACATTTAATTATATTCTTATCGTAAGCGAGAAAGAAAAAATATTCAATCAATGAATATTTTTACAGCTCCTGACATAAGAATCGTCGATGAGGCCAGACACGAGTTACACGATCGTTATTATAAAACTGGAAGTGGAATTGAACTTTTATGCGTCGTAAGGCCATCTTGTCCAGATTCGAAAGTACCGCATCCAGTATGGAGGAAAAGTGATGAAAATTTGCCGGATCGTGTAAATGTTCATTACATTAACGGGTCAGTATAATCATCATCGTATTATTTATTCAAATAAAACACTACACCTTCTGTGTCAATCATTCAAATGATATACATTTTACATAAACTTACGAATATAATTCGTTGTGACGTTTTAATCATAAATTGACACTTATCAAATACAATGGAATTTAGTTTAATAACATTGATATAACGAAAGGTTTAGATAAGGTATGTTCTGAAAGTTCGTAAAAAAATATGAAATCTATTTGGATAATACATATACGAATCGATCAAGTTTCGTGGATCTTCTTTGACACGTATACAAAGATCCTCGTACACGAATTCATAGTAATATCGTTTAAAGTGATCGAGAATAGCCGTACAATCATCTCGATTGCTTCGACAAGGGAATATCGTTTCGACGTTCGTGACGATATAATATAGCCTGTATCTTTATGCGATAGAAATATTCGGAGAAATGGATTTTCCAGGTCGAACGAGGAAGTGATAACGAAGCTTCATATCGAACGAGCAAAAAAGACTGACAGTGGAGAGTATGCCTGTTCCGTTGGACAATTCAGCACGACCGTAGTTCACATTCACGTTCTTAATGGTAAATTTTATTAAATTTTCTTTTCTTTCTTTTTCTTTTTTTTTTTTTTTCTTTTTCTCCTCCCTATATTTTCTCTATATTATTTTTTTATTTTTTCTTTTTTTTTTTTTTTTGTTCATATAACTTTTTATCTAAGTGCTAATCAAATATTTTTCATTAGTTTCTAGGTTAATTAATTTTTTATTCATACGTTTCTCGACATGCAGGAAGGGAAAAAAGAAAAAGATAGGAAATAAAAAAAAGAAATGATTACTTCGGAAAGAAATACATGACATACGTATATTTCCATTGCTAAACTTTATGGTATCAAAGAAATCGTTAGAGAAATATACACATATTCTTGTTAAACTAATACCAACGTAAAGATTTCGTATCGGTGACTAAGTCGAACAGAATCCACGGCAACCTATTTAGTTGAGACCCGCGTTTTAATGGACCACGTAAAAGGATCAAATGAGAAATAAAATGATAGAGATTGCTTTGATAATAAATCGATGAATCGTAATTTATATCTCTCTTATTTGTATTACAATTTGTGCCGAAAAAAATTAAATAATAATTATACTATAGTTTACTTAAGACATTGTAAAAAACTTTGTAAGTTGTGTAATAAGAATCTGATTATATATACTATAGTTTCTTTTTTTTTAATTATTAATTTATTATTATCCTAAGAGAGATTAGATTTTAAATCAATCCTTGACTCGTAATCTATACTACTCTTTTATGCATGAACTCGTGTCAAGAATATAAAAATAATGATTATCCTATTATTTTTTATTTTTATATCAAATGAAAATAAAATATATCGATAAAATTTTGGATTTGATTTTAGGCGAGAAACAAGCAGCCGTTCATCACGATCAATGGAACGCAGCGTGTACCGATTATTACGAAAGAAATGGCGATCTTTTCATCTTCCTAACAACCTTTCTAATACTACATACTTTGGCAATACATTCATTGTAAATCGTGTCTTTCCTACTCGATTCATACGACGTTGTACACACATACACACACATACACACACCTACATACATACAAACGCACGTGCTCGCAGCATTCATTCTTGTAAAAGAGCTACGGCTTATAACGCTACTGTTCATTTTCGCGCAATTTTCTTCCCTTTCACGTTTCTAAATACTTCGTCGTGGTATTAGAAAACGAAGTACCATATCGTGACCATGTCTTTGCGTGCTACTAAGATTTTTCTTTCGATCAAGCTAGTGAATAGATGAATGGTTATTGTAAGCGTAAAAATTAAAAAATATTTAAGCTCTATTATAAATGAAAAATACAAATTTTGCTTTTATTTTATATATAAAAAAAAATAAATTCGTTAATGATTATTGAAAAATATAATTGATCATTTAACGTATAAGAAAAATAACGAATCTATTTGCAATTTTAATTAAAATATTTCTATCGATGAGAATTATGTTTCTTTCAAACAATGTAAACTGATTTGCATCATTCTCGTTTTCACTGGCTTGATTGATAATATCAACTATATTGAATAATTTTAATGGATAAAATTATTTTTATCTTACGAAGAAATGATAATACCATACACTGTGTAAGATCATTATTTCATTATGCGAGAAATAATAAAATATAAGTGAGTGTACGTGAGTCTTGAATAAGTACTCAGCGAAGAGAGTTAACTTTAAATTAAAAACATTGAAGAATCGATCTGTACCTAAATCGAGTGAAAAATGACAGTATTATTTCAAGTCTCTGCGAAGAGTGTTTGATTAATATTATAAATATCTACGTAAATAAATATATATATATATATATGAATGTAAGAAACTTGTATATAAGATAAAACGTTCGCTGTATCGTAAGAAAACTTTCGAAATTGGGACCGAGCGAGGACGATTTCGAAATTATATGTATGTACGAAAAGATGTGAAATGTAAATGTAAAAAACCTGAAAGTTATGATTAAACATTTCGCGATAAGTTTTGTTTTTAAGGAGTTACCGATATCTTGGAAATATTAATTGGTTGCATAAACTGTTTTTAAGTGCACTCGCGATCTCGTAAAATAAAGAGCTCCGAATAATAATGACAAATTGTTGTTTCATTTTTATTTAGTTACCCCAAATTTTGTTATAAATAGAAAAACAAAACCAAAGTTCTCTCTCTCCCTCTCTCTCATTCATATAAAAAAAATAGTATAAGTTACAATTTAAATGATTTAAATGGTGTTAAAATCGCAAGATATTCCTAGAGTATTGATTATAGTAAACAATATTATCAACTGATAGTAATATTATCGATTATTAGTAATATACCTATTGCTAGTGGTATACCTATTGTCGATAAAACGTAATATAAAATTTTCTACATTCAAAACTATTTAACTTTTGTTGTTAACTCAGTGTATTCTATGATAAATTCACCGTACGAACGCTGGCAAGAAACCTTAACAGCAGAAAAAAATGAATAAGTGCTCTTATTTGCTCAACTTTACTTTATCATATATTTTTTTATTATCAAAGAATATTGTATTTTTTGATAGTGTTGTACCGTCATCGCGTTAAGTACGTACTATCGTCCAATGGTGGTCCCAGTGGTAACAAAAATGATGCTGGGTAGATAAGAAAGGGGACTTGTGAGTTTCTATATACTTCACCACAAAAAAGTTGGCATAGAAAAAAATGAAATAATGAAAATATTTACCTTTTGTTTATACATTATGAACGATTAACTTATTTCTTTTCACTATCTTATAGGTTGTTACTTTGGAAATCAACTTTAAATATATCCCCTGCAGGTATATATCAACTTTACTTTCATTTTTTTCTAAGTGTGCTTGCGCATTTGTATAACATATCTCCTACTCATGACGTCGCCATTTCATAATTATTCAAAGTGTAATAATTATTTTCAACTAATTATCGATAAATAAATAATATTTGATAAAGTAAAGTTGAGCAAATAAGAGCACTTATTCATTTTTTTCTGCTGTTCCAAACTTCGTTGTTTCGCTTAGTAATAGGAAAGAAAATTTTTGAATTTTACTATTATTTATAACTAATTAAATAATTAATTATTAAAGTGAGCAACTATGGATTTTGAATGAACAAATAGTGTGCACCTAAGAGCATTTATTCGTTTTTTTTCTGCTGTTAAGGTTTTTTGCCAGCGTTCTTACAGTGATAAATCCTAAGAAGTATTATCTTTTTACCAACAGAAAATAATGTTCAATATCAAAAATTTAAAGCATTTTCGTTATTAGCTATCGTACTTCTAAGATAACGAACATCTGCGATAACGTGATCTAACTATCATAATATAGTAATTTATCTACAGTGATATTATCCTCGTCAATTGTAAAATAAATTTGAATTAATTAAAAAAAGAAACATTAGATGGTTTAAAAATAGTAAGTTGTGTTTAACATAACATAAAAAAGATATTTCATATTTTTCAATCATTTTCGAATTAAATCAATTGACATTAAAATATTCCATTTGAAATAAGCGTCTTAATTGATGTCATTTAACAAGAAATTTATTTAGTAACATTGCGCATACATATTCATTTTGAAAATTTATCTATTTTATATTAAAAGTACAAAGTTTTTGAAATCGTCTTATAATTAAAAACAGTAGAAATTCTCACGTTATTCGAACGTCCAGCATACATATATAGTAGACATTCTCTAACTTTCATTTTGCTAAATACTAATGACCGTAAATTCAGATAGTACCTCGACACACGTTAAACCCTTTTCATGAAACTAAGTTAGAGAAGTTCCACGGAAGTTCGACATCGCGTGTATAGCCGTCTTGCGTGAAAGCTTGCGCAAGGTTTTCGTGCGGTATTATGTCAAACTTATCAAGAATTTATGGTGCATCACTCTTAACAATGCGAATACTTGGTCAATATACTTGTATCCAATTTCTCTTTCTATGTGAGATATTACCAAATTATACATTAAAATTATACGATAAATCACATATTGTTCACTTCACCTTAAGATAAATTTATATCAATAATCAACGACGTTTCTAAATTCAAAGCTTCCATCCAATTAGAACGATTATAGAAAATAATTAGCTGATATAACGACAAGTAGAAAACTTTCTAACCGAAACAAAATAGTCTCTCTCACCGCATTTAGTATTTTAAATAATTTATATAATATCGAGCGAAAGTTTAATTAAACTAAACCGCGATTAATAATTACTTGTATAAACAGAGTTTTCTCCGATGTTGTTACGTAATGAGGTATTATTAGAGCAGACACGTGTATGTCCTACACGTAACAGAACTTTAACCGAAACCATTCTATTCTAGTGTAATCTCAATTTAATATTCATTGAATTTATACAAGTAACAAGTTTTAGCGATCGTTCTTGGGTAAATCATTTTCGAACAAAATTCACGCGATTAAAATCTATAATAAATATACAAAAAATAAAAGAATTTAGAATAAAAACGAATCATTAATGTATCACCTACCGAATTCGATCTTTAAAAGCAAAACAATGGAACATAAGCCAACGATAAAACTGTGTAAGCTCAAGAAATCATTTATGATAATTTTCTAATCTAAATATATATTTACGTCGTTGGTTATTGTTGGTAATTTATTTTCATATTGACTATGAGAGATACAATATACCAGATGGGTTGCGATACAAACGTGGAGATGCATAACGATGCATCGACCTCGAGGCGTAATCATTATAACGATTGCGTTTGCAGTTCTCTGACATTTCGTCGCTGTTACAGTCGTGTTAGCGAGAACAAGCGTTAAACGAACACGAGAGAGGGTGTTACTCACCCCTCTTTTCTTCCCCCTCAACCCTTCTGCAATTCTATTAACCGACATACTGGATAATCAAGTACACGTGTGAACATATGGTTACAAAATATATATATGCATACTTAGATATATATTTCTTTATACATATGAATATGTATGTACATGCACATACATAAATATAATCGAAGTAAAATTCTCGATAAACTTGCATTTACCCAAGTTATCGTATTAATATACTGGAGTTCGTAATAAATGAAACAACATTAAGAGAAGTCTATTCGTTGAAGTATATTTTCAATTAACGTAATTACATTTACGACCAATTAACATCGCAATAACATATTCATTGTAAAGCTCGTTATGCATACGTATATATTGTAACATATATGTTTGTCTATACACACGTAAATATTTTTCGAACGACATACACTTGTTAGAAGATATCTCGTAATTGTTTGATTAATAAAATCAATTTCAAACAAGATCGAAAAATTCATATAGAAAAATTTAAGATATTTAATTTTAAAATGAATTAAATATTCCTATATATATATATAAAATAAAAATATTCTAACGATTTATATTATAAAATTATAACGAACTCTTACATATGTTTAATCATTCTTATCGATTTAACGTAACAGAGCAACTCGTATTCTGGATATGTAGAACACATATGTAAGTATTATACATACATTTGACCGAAAAAAGTAACGACACTGACCCACATTCGCGGCGAGCACACGATTTTAACTTTTTAAGACATAATGTTGCTTTTAGATCCACTTAAAAGAATGTTTATAAAATATGACGGCTCGATGAAGGCGGAAGAGGGGAATAGGTGGTGGTGGTGGTGGTGGTGGTGTTTGAGAGGAAGATCTTTTGCGAATAGGAAGAACATCTTTTAAATTCTTTCTTTCAAGATTTATGACAACGACGAGACCTCCACCTACGCACACGATGGGACCGCTGGAAGACGTGCAAATTGCTATTCGGAGGAAGAAAGATCGATCAATGATCGATCGATCGTTCGATCACTTCCACAAGTACCGACTTTTCATCGATAAATATTTCTTATTCTCTGGAAACTTTAGAGCCAGCGAACAAGAACGATAGAGGAAGAAGAAGAAGAAGAAGGGAAATGAGTGTGTGAGAGAGAGAGAGAGAGAAAGAAAGAGGGAGAGAGGAAGACAAAGTACAAGTTTTCCTTTTGCATCACAAACGTTATAACGAGGACCGTTATATGCCGTGAACGCGAAAACGACGTACGTGACTACTCGAGATTCTCGATGAGAACGATAATCCAATTTTTCTCTCCCAATGATGTTCAACCGCCATCGTACAATTTCATTTTTATCGTAGAACACGTTGAAAATTACATACACACACATACACATACACAAACCTAAACTGATTAACGATTATTGCTGATATTTTCCCTTTTTTTTCTTTTTTTTTTTTTCTTCTTTCTTTCCTTCTTTCTAAAAATCTACGTTTAATTACGTTCGTTTTAATTTATAAAGAATAATTGGTTTTCCATTTATAATTATTCTCACTTATTCGGGTGAGATTTCTTAAACGATTGATAACGATCAAATTTTGTATTAAACGATATGGGAAAAAAGTGGAATAGAACTCACAGTTGATCGACAGTTGAACAAAATTATGAGAAGATTTTAATGCAGTGTGGTGGTGTGTGTGTATGTATGAAATATATCGATCCATAGTCGTTGAGAGATACGTTTGTTCATGAAAATATGAGTGAGGATGTTACATACGTTGAAAGTGTTCGAAAAACTTGATATGATTGCTAATTAATCAAAAGAAATATGTATTGTAATTTAAAAACACTGGGTATAATTTCTACGTACCTTCCTCTTCGAAGTCAAACAATAGACTGAGTCGTTGTTCTCGATGCAAATCATTTAATATACTTTTATTGAATGTTGTTTATATGATTTTTATTTTTTTTTTCGTCTTCCTTTTTTCATTCACCTCGAAGTATATTGAAAGTTATCCAAAGTTTGTTAAAATAAGAAGGAGAAAAAAAAAAGAACATACACGTCATGAATAAATTCTTCTACTTCTTATTCTACGATCTTATCCCATGAGGTCGTATCTACCTATCGTTATCGTCGTTCTTTCAAGGATTCGATACTTTTTCCATTGAAGAACGTTTAAACTCGTATCAGCAAGAGCTATCTCTCTAAGCTCTCTCTCCCTCTCTCTTTCTCTTTCTCTTTCTCTTGGGATATACACGAGCTAACGGGACTTGACGTTCTTTCTTGGTCTCGTTCTTTCGTTCTCACGATTCATCGAAAATCCTTGAAAATTTATTCTCTCGTTGTGAATTTGAAAACTTACAATAGCTCGATTCCGTGGGTCATATTTAAATACGCGTTTTTTTTTGTAATGTTCAATTTATTAATAAATACATTTTAAAAACTATGAACTTATGTTTTAGCACGCGAATATATTATAACGATAAACACACAAGAGTGTGAAATTATATAATATAAATATAATTATATAAGAAAAATAATTTCAATTATATAAATGTGTGCATATTTATATACGTTACCATTGGTCAAGTATTTTGTTAGATTGATCAAATATTTTTATAATCAAAATGTAATATAACTTTGTGTGTTTTTACAGTTCCCATACACTTTGTAGTATCTATTTTATTCTTTCTTTTTTTTTTGTTCTTTCTAAATGAACCGGTACACTGGCTTTGAAATTTACGAGAGCTCGAATATCTTCTGATATAGGAGACAGGATATTACGCTTCGCTGCGATCTCGTTCGTATTTCGTACTATGCGTAGTATAAAGTAGCTTTCGCGAAAGCTATGACACCTAAGAGTTTGAAACATAGTAGTGCGTTTAGACATTAGCAACCCGCGTTACAACGCTCTTCTATTGTATTTTATCTTTTTCCTACATACACACACATATACATATATATACATTTTTGATTGTCATCCAGATGTGAGATGATAGACGCACCTTCTTACTTCGAATATTCCTATCCTCACGGTGATAAAATCTTCATGCGTTAACCTTCGACCTTCTTTTTCCTTTTTTTTTTCTTTTTCTTTTTTTTTTTTTTTTATTTACGATGACGACGACGACGACGACGACGACTTTCGTAAAATATATTCAACACTCGGCTGAGAGAAAATTTTTAACGAAAACTACGACGCATCTATTCCATGGCTTATCCCACTCTACCTCGGGGATACTATTGAAAAGTTATATCAAATTTATGTAAAGCGTTAGACGAAAAAAGAGAGAGAGAAAAAAAGAATAACATCGAGCGTACGTACAAATATGCCTTGGCTTAAAAAAAAAACTCAAGGATTATAGATTATGATATGTTAATAAAAATACGAGATAGTATTCGTTCGTCGAAATATAATCGAATAATTTTGTTCTCTTAAAAAAAATTGTCGAATATCTCATAATTAAATGTAACATTCGTTGAATATAAGTTTCTACCTATTTAAATCAAAATAAAAAAAATATACAAATATATTCTTATATAATATCATATCTTAATCAAAATAATGAATCTACTATTCAAAATTCCATACTAAAACGTATTATCGTGAATGCCAATTAAAAAGAAAATTTCATCTCAATAAATATGTAACCCGAAAATCACTTTAATATAATTCTATCCAATTTACAATCCTCATTTTATACGTTCTATTTTATTTTATAAAAAAATAATATGTAACTTTTGAGTACAATTATTCACATCAATTAGTATTATCATTATCGATCATTAAATTTCTATATGAATAGACGAAGAGAACATGAATGAGATAAATAGATAGATAGAGAGAGAGAGATAGAGATAAAGATAGATAGAGAGAAAGAGAAAGAGAATCGATCATCGATCGTCGAAGGAGATAATTAAACGTAACGCGTGCTTTCTCGCGTACACGGATGCATACGTAAGCATGTTGAGAGGACATGTACGGGTGGCATAAAGCCTGGGAACAACGAGGAGGCGTAGAGAAAATTAGTAGTGCTCTCCGAGTGGATAGTTCTCCGCAATTAGCATCGAATCGGTCGGCGCCGATGCAAGGTATCGATTCGTCGAATCGACGGCCATCCCAGTTAGCGTGCCTGTAATCGGGCTGGGTGGGTGAATGGGTGGGTGGTTGGGTGGGTGAGTTGCCTAGCTGGCTGCTTGGCTCATTCGTTCACTGCCTAGCTACCAACGGAAGGAGCTGCTTCGAGTTTTACCAAGCTGAAGGAAAAGAAAGGAAGAAAAGAGAGAAAGAGAGAGAGAGAGAGAGAGAGTGGGAGAGGGAGGGAGGTAGGTGGAGGGAGAGGCAATTAGGGGGATTAGGACAAATACGTTGACATAAAACTCCTCTCACTCGATCTATCCTCTCTTTCTCTCTCTCGCTCTCTCTCTTTCTCTCTTTCGTTGCATTCGGCTCGGATTTACGATAATTAAGTTTTACTCGTCGATCAGGATTTTCTAAAAGGGTATCGGATCGAAAGGAAAAGAAAGGAACGGCTTGAAAATTTGCCCATCCCCCTCCGCCCTTTTTTCCGTGTCGATTCGAATCAGGCTGGTGGTGGAAGAAGGAAAGAAAGAAATTTCGAATAGAGAAATTCGTTGCGATTTATTCTACCCTGTCGTCGCGAATTTATAATATAATATGATACTTTTTATCTGTAAACAAAATATTATATTATATCTTTTTTTCAGTATTACGTTACAAATTATTTAATAAATTGTTTCTTGGTAGTGTTTTATCGAGTAAATTTATTTTTAATATTACGATGTGAGATAATAAATTTATTCTATAGTTGATTTAAAGTAATTCGATGCATTATTATAAATACTGATTTTAATGAATTTATTCTTAAAATAAATAAAATAAGGCGTTATCTGTTCAAGGATAACTGAGTTCCACGTTGATACATATATAATCCGAAGCATTATTAAGTTCGTGTATTGTCGAGGTGCATCCATGAGCGAAACCTTATCTCTGTCTTATCTTCTAGGTAAGGGTACTATAAGAGAATGAGAAGGTATCTCTCTCTCTCTTTCTCTCTTTCTCTCTTTTTCCTTCTCTCTCTCTTATTCTAGAAAGCACGATGGCCAGCAACTTAACAATGTTCGTGTCTTGCGCGTAAAGAGCTTCAAGAGATTGCGCTTGGGCAACAGTTAATCTCGTTTCTTGGATTTTCTCTTAAAACATAAGAGCTTCTTCGTTAGTTAGTTCTTTAAATGTATAAGTTATTGTACATACTGTATATTTATTACAGATAAGTGTATTAACAAATTTTCAAAATTAATGGAAACTATGGTTTGACGTATACGTAACCATGACTGCTGAAATTAATAACGTAAATTTCATTAACAGATGTTTTGGAGTAATACGTAGACGTTACCTGCTTTCGTATATACACTATCGAACAAAAATGTTTCACAATCTTTACGTAAATTCATAAAAGGAAAATATTTATAAGGAAAAAAAAATAAATGCTTTTTTTATAGATTTATTTGCCATTGTGTTAGGGAATAAAAAAAAAAGCATAATTGAATTTATGTAATATTAAATCGAAAAAAACGAATAGATATCATTTCAACGTTAATAAGCATATTTGATTTTTACAAGAATCAGTAAATAACTGGAAACTTTTGACCGGTAGTTTATATTATACTTCGGAGTTTTCCAAGTAACGCCATATTTTGGTAGGCGCTCGCTTATTATAACTTTCTCTCATTATTGTATAAATATCTCGGAGATATTATTCGGTTAGGAGTCGTTTGCGATGTCACACTATGTTACACAGTTTAAACGGCTCTGCTTTTTAATTATTTAAGAGCTGTTAAAACTTTCAATGAAGGAGCCCGGTGATGAAGTTCGTCGAAAAGATTGCAAAGCTCGATCGTCCTAGGGAAATTTTATTTTGAAGGAACGATTAATAGGGAGGAAAGAAATAAAATGAATCAAAAAAAGAAATAACAAAGAATATTCCTTTAAATGAACGCGAATCGAGTTAAACGTTGAAATTCGTGACCTAAGAGATAGTCACGAGATACACAATACGTTCGATATACGTGGTAAGTGTAATAAAACTTTTAATCGTTGAATAAAATTGTCAAATTTATTTTTAAATTTTAAAGAGAATTATTTGATGGAAGATCGTGTGTAACTCGATGGAACGTATCGAGTATCTTTCTCTCCCTCTCTCTCTTTATATATATATATGTATATCTTTCTCATTTCATTTGTCCACCTATCTCTGTTTCTCAAGTTAGTTCGCATTCGGATTAATTTCAATGACGAGAGAGATACTCGTAATTGTCGTTGCTTGTGGTAGTCTCGTCCAGTTCAGCCCCTCGGTCGAAGGAATCTCATCAGAGGTAGTACTTAAGGAGCACTTTCTAGGGAAACGTTTCCTGTCGCAACGACGAACATTTGCCCCCGCATTTCTACGGAATTTCTCTAGCGGAACGTTTAACGATCTCCTTGTCTTAGAGCAGCGTCGACATCGGTAATGACAAAATAACATGTCACGGAGAGATTCTCGATTGGTATTTCGTGCGTACTTACAAAAGAGGAATACACGATAAACGAAATTCAAAGTGTATTATTTTAAGCAGAAAGCTTCTTGCCGTTTAACAATAATATCCGTTTTTTCCTATTACTTTTAGTTTGCTTATCATTCGTCGTTTCTATTGAATTAAAAAATCGCGCGAACATTTTTTGTTTTTTGTTTTTTTTTTTTGTAATTTAATCAAGTAATTAATTTGTCTTCCAAATTATATACACGTAGAGAGAACATCGTATCTTACGTATCTTTTCTTTTTTTTGTTCTTTTTGTTCTCTTCCGTGTATCCAATATTTTTTTTCTCCTTTTTTTTTTTTTTTTTTTCTACAAACGATTGAGATCGTAAGAAAGCAAAACATAATATGCTGTACACTCATTACTTTCACTAATCTCAAAATTAATTCTTACCGAGGCGAGGCGATGTATCTTACGTAAAACAAATCGTCCGAGAGAAGATCGTACTTTTTCTTGTACCTAGGAGAGAAAGAGAATCGTTTTATATCTAGACATTTTTCTCGTTAATTAAATCTTGACGTCGCGAAACGGTGGTTGTGCGGTTTCTTCGATGAACCGGTAAAGAAGACGAACGTTTTCGCGGTTACTGCCACGATTGTGTGTCCAGTTCTCTCGTTGACCTTATTTCATTATGCTTTCTTTTTTATTTTCTTTTATTTTATTGTTCTTTTCTTCATCCATTTAATCTTCCTTTCGTAGTTTCCCGTCTGTGTAATTATACCGATGATACCTATAACAAATCTACTTGCTTTAAAACAATGACACGAAATTACGAAATATTATTATAATTAGGTAATACGATTGCAACACACACAAACACATTTTTATGCATATTAATTAGAACGTTTAATCAATTTAACGCGAAAGATAATTGCAAAAAATACTCTTAGCTTCGTGAGCTCATTTTCGAATAATATTCCACGATTGGTCCATTGAATTTGGTCTCGTTGCTAATTTTACAGAGTAGAGACCGTACGAATTGTACCCTCGTAACGTTCGCTTTTATCGGACAAGTCATTTTCTTTTATATCCCGTAAAAAAAGGGTTAGCGAGATTCGAATCGTCGCCATTTTCCATTACGATTATGGCGTGGTTGCATTCGTTAAACTTTTTACTTTATTCTCCTTTCATCTTTTTCTTGTTTTCGTTCACGTAGAATTTAAGGCTACAAAGATGTCATTTTAATTTTTATCATAAAGATACGTTCGTTAGAAATATTGTTTTTTGTTCCCGATGTGAAATTCCCTTCAACTAACAATGAATCGTTTCTTTGCTTTATGCAAATTCAAAAATCTTTGGAATAATTTATTTTAAAATCTACAAATTTAAGTCAATTTTACTTCAACTTACATAATATATTTCGAAGTGATTTTCTAAATGAATTATTTTGTTTCTTTTTTTTTCTGAATCCTGTAACGCTCGTTGATTTATTCTACAATTCGCAAAGAATGAGCTTGAAAAAAAAAAAAGATATGAAAAAATAATAATAGACATTTTAAACCAGTAAGAAACTTTTGGCATACCTAATGACTTTTGGCCCCACTCTTTATTGTATTTCGTATCCATTCTGGTCTAGAAATGTTCTCTAACGGAGAACTTCTTCAACGCTAATTTCGTGGTCGTTCAGGCATTGTAATTGAAATTCTTGTTAAGATAGAAGCGTTTACGTGAAGTTTCTAAACGAATAAGAACAATTCTTCTGCTAGTTGAAGTTTAGCGTATCTACGCGTAAAACTAAAGTAGAAAACAAAGTCAGTGCGGGTGAGAGGGGATTGTATCTAGCTAAAAGATAAACTTACATTTTCCAAGACGTTAATTTTATCGAAAGGAAAAGAAAAGTTGATAATGAGTAAATCACTATGCAAATGAATATCATAAAAAGACTGTCAAGTTGATCAGACTACTCGATGTTTCTTTTCTATGACTTTTTCATTTATAAGGAAATCACGCACCCGTGTTATTTCGTTTCTTTTTATTTTATACTTATAACGTCGTTATTCTATATTACTTCTACTACGTATGGTAATCATTAAATTCAGAATATTGGAAATATGGAATGGAGCACGTAATTAATGTAGTCTGATTTAAACTACACGCGTACGATCCACGTGAACGTTGAGATTAATTTGTTTTGTAACATCGAATTTGGTAGTATAACAATATACGTGAATAAAATTAGTAATAATTATCATAAAAATGTAATTGTTTATAGAAATTATATGGAAAATGACGAAAATTAAGAGAGGGAGAGAGCGAGAGAGGTTGCAAATTTGTCTATAGTAATTAATTATCGAAGACGTTTCTCTATCTTATCTCTTCGAAATATTTTAATTCAATTTTCTACTCGCGTACAATCGTCAAATTTTCTCCTTATTTCGAGGTATCGTTAGCATACACATATCCTTAGTTACAAACTCACGTTAACAAGAACGTGCTCGAGTCGTATCATTGTACCGTGCTCGTTATAACAATCATTTATTTCATCGATAAAATTTACTGTAAAATAAGGAATAACGTTTAAATGTAATTATTACTTGTATAATTAAATCAAAAAACAATTCTATTTTATAAGATTATCTTTTCTTTTCTTAGAAAAAAATGTAAAGAACACGTGAACGAAACACATGTAATTTTAATTATAATTTATTATTTATAATTCGTAACAGTTGTAATATAAAATACTGTGTTTTCTTTTTGTTTTTTTATCAAAATAATTCGTGTAAAACGCAAAAGTTTCGGACGGGCTTGGGCTAATCAATATAAAACTAATTTTTATTATTAATGTTTCATAATCGTGTCTACCAGCCACTATGATAATGCAGTTTTCAAGAAATGAGAGGTACTGCACAATCTATGTAATACATTCTATACATACATGTATATATATATATATATATATATATATATGCATTCATATATGTATATATATAATAGTACATATACTAGATAATGCATAGTAGTAACGTTGGCCGGTTCCTACCGGTGATTACAATATTCAAATTTTCCAATCTACATAGTTACGCGAGGCTACTTACGCGCGAACGTGCGAACAATTCAAGCGTTACATAATGTAGATGCTAGTGAATTTCTCAAATCCTAGAATATAGTGTTACACGACTGAATTTGATTAGGTTGATGATCGAAAAATGATTAGATCGAGTTAAAGAAAAATAAAAAACAAAAAAAAAAACAAACAAGCCTTTTGATATAAATAAAATCTAAATAAACGTTAACAGAACGAACGAGAGAGAGATCAATTACGTTTGGATTTTGGAAAAAATTAGGTATAGGAGATTAAACAAAAAAAAATCAGATGAAATTAAATGAATAATGAAATATAATCGATTTTTTATTTATAGATTCGACAACAAGATAAAAATGTAATAATTAGATATTGAGAAATAAATTAGATCTCGTATGTGAGATATATAAAATAATAGAAAAATATAATTGTACGTTATTAGTGATAGAAACACACAGACAAAAACGGGGGAAACAAGGTTAAATTTCGTTTAAATTCGAGGGAAGTTGGCAGATGGAGATAAGATTAATAGTAGATATCCGGTAAACCGAGAGGACACGTTTAAAGTCCAGTTGGGAGTTAAAGGGTTAGGGTTTAGAGAACAGGGTTGAAAGGGTGAGAGAGGTGGAAGATAGGTGGGTTGAGGAGGATAGCTAAAGGTATCTAGTTCAGAGTTCGGTGAGAGAGACGAGGCAGTCGGTGGCGTGCGGGTAACCAGCAATTAGCCGAGATATTATCGCGATCGGTGATGCCCTCGCGTAAAATCTATCTATTATCGTTAGTTCCCTACCAGAGCCATAGTTCGGGACCTTCCGTGCCCGTTCACGGTACTATCTGTTCATCCGAAGTACCGATTTCGATCGTTCCTACCCCCTTCTCGCCTCTCCCCCCTTGTCACCCTCTTTATTAGTTAAACCGACACATTATCTTTATCGAGATCGAATTACTCTTTTCTCTATAATATTATATTTTTATCTTATTTTATCAATACACACGCGTAGTATATAATATCTATGATTATTTTTGTTTCAATATCTTTTTAATATTTTCGTATTCGTTTTTTTTTTTTGTAATAAAATTAAATTTTACTAAATATTTTATTCTTTTTTTTGTGTTTTTTCTCAATGAGGTTCCGTTCATTACCCTCAATGATTGTTTTTTTTTTTATATAGAATTTGATGAATATTTTGTAAGCATGTATCTTCTTTCTTTGAAAATATGTTGTCAGTTTTTGTTCATTACTTACTTAACACACCTAACTTCCTATCTTTTTCTTCGTGAATGAAACCACCCATTGATGTCGACTAAATTTAATGTTCACTCGCTGTGATCGGATTCAACAGGTCTGCTCGTTCTATATACGAACGTCTGTACGTATGTATGTACGTATGTATATACGTATGTATATACGTATGTATATATGTGTATGTATGCATGCATATAAATATTTGCGTGTTTACGTTGATAGCCGTTAATCTCGCGGGTGTCAATTTTTTGTTTCATATGCGTTCGTCAAAAAATCAACCGCATTAAATAATATAATATGCATCACGAATATATTTTTTCGCGACGTCGATTTAAAAGAAAAAAAGAAAAAAAAAAAAAGAAAAGAAAGAAAAAAGAAAAACAAAGCGAAAAAAAAATAGGCAAAGTAATATATGTAATTAGTTTTAAATATTATATTTATGTTTTCGTATTTTTTCCTTTTTCTTTTTTTTTTTTTGTTGCCAACGTAATACCGAATTAATGGACTTTTACAATTTCTCTTCGTTTCTCGTTGCAGCTTTAAATTACCATGGCTTAGGTATTTAATTTCTCGACAGAGATGTTGTCTAACGCAAGTGCACTTTCAAATTTACTCATTGTTTATACACAATTTTGAATTTGCTTTTAGTCAATTTATTTATCCATCTTGAAAGGAAGGAAGAGAACACTTTTAAATGCACTAAGAAGGAGGAATTTTTTATTATAGTTATGCCATTTCCTCGAAGGAAAAGCACCCACACCCCTTACACCTCTCCCCACTCTCCCTCCCCCCCCACGATAAAACAATCAAAGTTAAGACTAAACGAGTAATTCAACAAGTATCAGTAAGGGAACTTTCAATCGTAAATATAACCTACAATGTTTCGAACAACTATTATCCAAAGCTATGTATGTGCATACGAATTATATTATATAGAATATATCTACGTAATTCCAAAAGAAAATTGAATTTAAGTAAGAGATTATTCAACGATTTCGCGATAATACTTTTAAAACGATTTAATGCGAACAATATTACTCGTTCGTTAAATTTCAAAAATATTCTTATCGATTTAAATTTTAATTGCAAAATAAATATTTCATAAATAAAATCGATGTCCATTACGCATTAATTTAACGGCTTTGATTGTTTAATTTAATACTTTCTTCTATTCTTATTAACTCATAATATCTGGATTATAGTCGATCGACAAGTCATCATTTTCCAAAGTTTAATTTACCTTAAGAGTTTAATTCAGGCAGTTTTTTTTTTTTTTGAAAACGTCTTTCCTATGACGGTAATAGAACCGTGACTTAGGTGCACCGTTCTTGGCTTAAAACTTGTGACCGACCTGTCTCGAATAATCTTTCTATCATTCTCATTCTCTTCCTTCCTTCCTTATATTTTATCGTCGTAGAATTCGCGGCTGAGAAGTGGAAGAGAACGATTTGAATTTCAAGAGTGGAATCAGTGCAAATGAGGAGGAAATACTAGGAAGGGCTGGACAGAAGGGTAGGATGGTATGAGTTCTATGAACTCAACAAAAAGTTTCATCTGAGAAATCGTCAGATCTATTCGAGGAATAATCAAAGTCGACATCTTTTTACTAACTGTGTTTACTTCTTACAATGATTTTTTTAAATCTTCTATCTCAAGGAAATAATAGCATTTACAAATTGAAGAATTCTTAAACGACGTTCATTGTTATTTCAAACAAATAATAAAATAATACGAATAAATTATACGACGTGTTATCATACGTTATATAATTCGCCTATTATTATTATTATTATTATTACACGTATTTAATATCTAGCGAGATTATAAATTGCTTTTGTGAAAATTATTTGCACATTTAAAAATAATTTCCCAGTTTTATTATTTCTTACGAGAGAAAAAAAATACGAGCCACCTTTTGAGTCTATTTTATGTTGAAGTAACAATAAGTCTCTTTGACGATCCATGTCAAAGTTAGAAAATAGAGAAGAAGAAGAAGAAGAAGAAGAAGTAGTAGTAATAGTAGTAGTAGTAGTAGAGAAGAAAAATAGAGAAAGAGAGAAGAAGGTGGAAGAAACAGATGGGCACAGCAAAGACATTTACCGGGTAGATGTTTTTGGATCCATGCGAGCCGCATTATTAAAGTGGAAGCCTGAAAAATGACGCTTCATAAAAGTCAAGACAAAAGACGCCGCTGGCGATTGCGTCTTCTCCTTTCTCGTTCCTGGGGATGAATAGAAAGAGGAAGAGAGAAGAATGAGGGAAAGAAAGGAAAGAAAAGAAGAAGGGGTGGGTGTCGAGGGGGAGGGGTTGAGGTATAGAAGGTGTTTGAAAGTAGGATAGGAAGAACAGGGGTGGCACGAAAGATGAGGAGGACGGAAGTTAGGAAGGTGGGGGAGGGGAGGGGGGAAACGAAAGGTAGGAAACGCGAAAGGATGGGATGGATTTGGGAAGGGGTGGGAAAGGGGTTGGTGTTGAAGACTATAGATGAAGCTGGTCGAGGGGAGAGGGTGGTGGTGGATGAACGGAAAGGTAAAACAACGGCTGTCGACAGAAACACTGTAGTAGTATCTCGTGGAATATAAAAGTTGCCTTGAAACAAGGCAGAAAAACGCATATGACCTTATTCCATGATTTTCTTTCTCTCTCTTTCACCAACCTCGATATACTCATACGTCGTCTACTCTTCATATTCCGTAGTACTATTCCGATCCTTGTTTCGTTTCTACTTACACGGAAACTTGCCGTGTGTAACGTGCATATAAATATGCTGCTTGCACGAGATGCGTTTGGTCGTTAGCTCGATGTTTCTCACAGAGGACAGAGACAGAAAGAGAGAGAGAGAGAGAAAAAAAGAGAGAGAGAGAGAGAGAGAGAGAGAGAGACATAGAGTAACACCCAACGTTTACAATCTGTGTGCTTTCATTTTAATTTACACGCCCCTTCTTCTCTGTGCTCAATGCTCGACTACGCGAATCGTTGTGAACTATGAAGAAAAACGAGAAAGATTGCTTGACTCTCTCTTTCTCTCTCTCTCTCTCTCTCTCTCTCTCTCTTTCTCTTTCTGCTACTGTTGTTACTCTGCCCTTGTTATTGCCATTCTTACTGTATACTTTTTACTGTTACTGATATATTAGATAGTTTTTATACGCACTTTGATGCATTAACTTTTTCAAAATCGAATTTTTCATTTATTTTTAATAGGAACAAATTTTTTGAAAATTTTGTTGGTGGGAATAATTTTATTTATATTCTACATAGAGGATATAAAACAATATTTTCTGTACGATGAAATTATTAGTCTTCGTTATCAAAGAAATAATCGTCAAGCAAACGATTTTCGATGTTTTGTTTCGATCAAACATTGTTTAACACCCTAATCTGGATATACATCAATTTTGTGGACGAAGCCGTATCGTTCGTTTGCATCGAATATGTATGAATGCATATACGCATATAGATTCGTTGATAAATAAAATTGCGAATGACGAAGGGAAAAATCGAGCAAGTTAATACGCATACGTTAACTCGTTGACGACCCTTCCGAGATATTGAAAAATTCTTTGAGTATTTCCTTTTGTGTAAATCTTCCTACAGCAATATTAAAGGGAATTTAAAGTATTTTTGTATTCAAAAGACACGTTCGGAGTATACTATATTTGAAGCATTGTCGAAAGGTTAGCAATAAAAGCGACGAGTTTTATGTTTAATTCGTTTTAAATCAAGATTCACTTTTTTCTCTTCCACGCTTTTTCTCTTTTTTAATCTCTTTATTATTTTTGCCTATCTGTTTGTTTGTCCATCTCTCTCTGGCTCACTTCTTTTATAAACCGGAACAAAAAGCTTTTATTCGATAACCGAATATTCGGGTAAAGAAAACGTGGAATTCACAATTATGTGTGTGCCACGTCAGTGAACGATCAACCAGCTTTTTTGTTTGTTATTTTCAATGATGTTTTAGATATAACGAGAATATTGCGTAACGAGCGTTATACACGAAATTCGTGAATCTGCATACGTACATATTTACATACGCGTGTGTCACGCTTGGTAATTTTATTCGAATCCTAAATGCTTGTGAAATAAAACTTTATGGATTTTTCATCGATGCAATTTTCGAATCAAAAAAAACAAAAAAAAGGAAACAAAACGAAACAAAAAAAAATATTAATATAAGGAAGTAAATATAATATAAAAAGTGAATGAAATAGAAAAAAAATCAAAAGCGTGTTATTCTCTACGGGTAGAAATGTAATCGTTTAAAATAAAATATAATATTATTCATCGTCGATACGCGTTACACGAAACCATTTATTTTTCTTTCCTTCGTATAATATAAAGAATATGATTAGAAGAGTGGTAGAGTAATACGTTTAGGTTAACGACACACCTTAGCTAAAAGGTTCTTTCCTAACAGGAAATTCGATAAGAACTGTTAAAGTCACAACGAAGCTTTGCTTGAATGATTAACGTGTTACACACTCAACTCACGTTTTTACCTTGAAAAATATATTATCGCGTTTCCTGTTAAAGAGAACGTTGAAATTTTCGCATAAAAACTTTCACGATGTGGCAAAAACGTTACTTGAAAGGTGCAAATTTAACGAGCGAACTGAAACGAGTAAGCCAATGGGACGACCCTTTTCTACCTTCGTCTTCCTCATTCCAACCTTCTAAACAACTAACTCTCTCCCTCTCTCTCTCTCTCTCTTTCGTTCTCTCTCGTTCGTTCTCTCTCGTTCTTTGCATCTTACGTTCTCTGAGAAATTACAAAGTACGTGTACAGCGGTCTGCATCACAGGGCATTACTTGCTCGAAGTTGCTCCATTCTCCTGTGCGGAACGATTATGCGTTTAACGCGGTAACGCAACACGATCCATCGGTTGACCGCAGCTTCGAGGTATCGTAACTTCGTTTTAATGTTCCGTGAAAACACGACTAGCGCGTCCTATCGTTGGCCGCGTACTACCTACCATTGGCAAATGTTATTTTCAAGTTGTAACGTTTTACTATTCGATTGTCGTAAACGTAAAAAGCGTAAAGTAAGAAAAGAAAAGAAAAGTAAGGAAAAGAAAAGTAAGGAAAAGAAAAGAAAGGAAAGGAAAGGAAGGGAAAATATTATAAAGAGTGATAAAAAAGAAACGAGAAAAGTATTGCTAATAAAAACGAATAAACGCAAAACCCCGTTGTCGGGTAAATTAAAAAACTAAACGAAATAACAACAACAAAATAATAGAATTTAACCACAACCGAGTCAAATAATTTCCATTACGACTTTTAATTAAATCGTAAATGCCGTGTTGAACGCACGTTCAACGCGAAACTCTTAAAAATCGTATGATCTAATTAAAATTATTGACAACAACAACAAAAAAAGAAAAACAAAGAAAAAAAGAGAGAAGTATCACTTTCGAGTAAAAACCTAGTTACATTTTTTTTTTCTTCCCCCTCTCGCTCAAGTTTAAACACTTTCTACTTAACTTTTAGAGTGAATACCTATATGCTCTCTAATTTAAATACCTAAGCTATGTATTTCCATAGTAAAATCATATTGCACAACGTGGATTCTGAAACTTCTCTTTGTTCTCATCAGCTTATCGCTCACAATTTATCGCGGATATCAGAGAGTTGATCTTAATAAGTCTTTCATAAACCTTTTCTGAACACACTGCTACTTACAGTCCCCTTTCATTTTATTCAAATTTCCTATCCCTTTTTCACAATTCTCTTTGTTAGAACGTGATCAGAGTGAAAACGTTAGAAAAGGAGAACTATAGGATACTAACACCACCACTACTACTATTACTTATTGAGTATTCTCTAATTTCTATGGTTCGGCTCGATTTCATGGATATATCGAACAAACCCTTAATCGATACTATCGGTTTAATCGAAGCTATCGATAACGTTCGATCATTGGGTTTAGAATGAAGCAAGACCGTTATCCTGTATCTAAAGTAGGGTGGTTTAAGGGAAGGGGGTGGGATAGGGATAAGTTTCTAGTCACCGGAATTCACGACGATTTGATTTAGTTACCGGTAACAGTGAGTATCCTGGTAAACGACAGCTGTTACCACGTTGAGGGAAGGCCACGAAGACACGATACACATTCCTAGACTAAAACTCAAACTTCCTTGGCTATACGGTCATAGTTTTCGAAACAACGACGAGACAAACAAGATCGACGAGAATAACGACGACGACGACGACGACGAGGAGGAAATCGGTACAATCATTTTCTTCTTCTCTTTCTCTTTTATTTTCTTTATTTTTTCGTTGTAGAATTCTACAAAGAGATTGGCAATAAAATGACCACGAAACGACACTGTCTGCCAAAGGACTGGTCCCTACTACTAACAACAGCAAAAACAACAACACCGAAAACAAGAACAACAACTACGATAACGAGAAAGGGAATCTCAACGGAATGACAGGAGAGTTCATTTTCTGAAGTTGTTAGGTTAACGTATAAGTATACATATATAAATATCTGTCTGTGTGTATGTGTGTGTGTGCGCGCACGCGTACGAAAGGAAGAAATAGAATAAAACGAATGATAATTTCAAGAGCGAACGACTCGTCTCGGAAAAGTAATGCTAATGTATATACTACTACTACTACTACTACTACTACTACTACTACTACTACTACTACTACTACTACTACTACTACTACTACTACTACTACTACTACT
>NW_014569554.1:1520965-1551515 GCF_001313835.1 Polistes canadensis
ACTACTACTACTACTACTACTACTACTACTACTACTACTACTACTACTACTACTACTACTACTACTACTACTACTACTACTACTACTACTACTACTGCTACTAGCCAGTTCGCGAGGAAAGTTAGCGAACACGATTTTACGGTCGGCCGATGTTCTTTATTACGCGGTCGCGTACTTCCACGAATAGCTTTGCGGCTTTTCTCGCGGCTTTGGCCATGTTCCATGTGCAAAAGGGTTGCAAAAAGGGTACTACTCTACTACTATCCTCGCCTAGAGTATGTTGCTGCTCGCCACAAAGGAATTTCGCGGATTAAAACGAACCTAAGCTTCGGAAAGTAGATGATAGGTGCTGGGTGAACCGTTTTCGGTTGGAGGTGTGAAATATCTTTTATATAATACTTGGTTACGAGTGTATGAGTAATTGAGAGTAAGGGAAGGACAAAGAGAGAAAGAGAGAAATGGAAAGCCATTTACGTTGTTGCAGGTAATTTAAACAGAACCGTGTTGGTCCATCGTTTGTATATACTCGATACGCGTGCAAGAAATGTGATAGGATAGGGGGTGGGGAGCCTCCCCTTCGTCTTGTTCGTTGATCAAAGCTAGACACTCTGCTGTTAACCGAATGCAAATTTGATAATTTCGGTCTGTCCGTGAGATCCGGTTTCTCTCTCTCTCTCTCTCTCTCTCTCTCTCTGTATGTCTTGTTTTAGTATTCTCCCCATCTTCGGCATCGTCGATGTTAATCGTACGCAGAATCTTCCATATCTCTCGAAGCTGAAAGCTTGTATGTGACCCTTCTCGTCGAACGAGATCGTTTCGATTATGGTAATTTCATAGCGGAAGGCCGACGACAACGTTCCCCGGGTATTTCACCCTGAATCTCCCCTAGTTGTATTCTATATTGTCTACTCGACGAATTAGAGACGCGTTGCGATAAGAGTGTTTTACTTCTATTATCTATTAATCTTGATTTGTTTTTGTTATCAATTTATCGAATATCTTGAAAACTGAACTACTACTATTGTATTGAGAAGAACAGATTTATGATTTTGAGAATATATATGTTAACGTCATAGCCGGAAATTTGCCATTGCTAATAATTCCTCGGCATTCTCATCAATGCAAAGAAAAAATTCCGATGAAGTCGAAAACAGAAGAATTCTTACAGTTTTTCCTAGGCATTGAACATAATACTTTGATATTCAATAGAATATGGAATTCCTATTTAAATAATGTTGAAAAGAATACATTCTCGGGCACAGACACACAGCCATAAGCAACCCCTCCCCCCCAAAACTACACATACAGGTAAAAAACATTTCTTTCTAAACCTGTGTATATTTCGATACGATAGGAAACAAAAGATACAGATTTCCGTGGAAATCTCTATGAATATCTGTCTAACTAATGTCTAGAAAATATAGTCTGAACCTTTGCAAATTGATTTAAAACTCGGTAAGGTATTCTACGCGTAGACAAAAGAGTGTACTTTAATTTAATTTAAGTTTCATTAAAATCTATTCATTTTCAGTATAAAAAATATTCACCAAAACTTTTCAAAAAAATAGCAAAGATGCACAATTTACAGCATTGCAATCTCTGATATTGTGTGATCGTATGGCTGCGTGTGTCTGTGTCTGAGAATATATTCTTTTCAACGTTATTTAAATAGTAATTTGATATTCTATAGGATATCAAAGTATTATGTTCGATGCCTAGGAAAAACTCTCCAAAAAGTTTTATTTTCGACTTCGTCTGAAGGCTCTTTGCATTCATAGTAATGCCGAGGAATTACTATTAATGACTGATTTCTGGCTTTGACGGTAACATATATATATATATATATATATTCTCATAAATAATATTTAAAAATATACGAGAAAATAATTCATTTCCGTTGATCAGAGAATTTATATTTTATTTGAAATGAAATATTAAAATCGTATGATCAATCATTTGTGTTTGAAATTAGAAGAAATTCAAAGAGTAAACGATGATTTCTGTAATTGTATGTCATATTTGTACACGCAATGTTTATTATTATAGATTGATATGCGATGGAACTTGCACGTAACCAATTGATGGCATGAAAATTTAACGCAGACGTTGACACAGCCTCGGCGAATCGATAAACGGCATTGATTACAGCAGACGATAATAGGATCTATCGTACAAACGATGTCGCGATAACGTCTACAACGTGGTGTTACGTTGAGCTACGACTTTTAACGATTTATCGACATACACGTTTCACTTTCAATGCTTTTTAATGAGATCGTAATCGAAGCACGTTTCTCTATATGTTCGTTGTCGAATTGCTTTTCAATAAATATATCTATAAATATATCTATATATATATATAGATATAATACATACGTCAGTTCATTGAAATTTATTTTAAATAATTCAAAAATATAATGTATTATAATAATAATAATAATAATTATATAATAAATGTATAAATATTTAAACTTATGCATTTAACCGTACATCGTATAATATTCGACAAAATATCATTAGATGGGAAATAAAATATTGAACAAATGTTAGAAAATAATTGACGCTAATCGTTAAATAATTTAATCGATGTTGAACGTAATTCCAACGTCTATCCAATAACGTCTAACGCTTTTCTCGAGAATTTAGTCGGACCGAGCTATTACAAGAGAGAGAGAGAGAGAGAGAGAGAGCGAGAGAGCGAGAGAGAGAGAGAGAGAGAGAGAGAGAGAGCGAGAGAGAGAGAGCGAGCGTCGTTGTTGCGTATAATGATTGATTAATTAAATTGTCTCGCGTACCTATTCCATCACGGAGAGAGAATCGGCCTTTAATAACATTACACGAATACGATCGATCGATAGCACGTAGATTATAACAAAAGACTGAACTAACGAACGAACGAACGAACGTACGAAAGTACGAACGTAGGATCGATCGATTATACGATCGCGACCCCGTGATAGATATTTTTAACGCAACATTTATCGAAAGCTTCGTTTCATCGATGAAACTATCACAACGGTTATTATCTACGAGGGTTAACGACAATGAATTTCCTAGTCATATGATGTGAAACATAATCGATAAAGGGATACAATATTCTCGTGGTCGTGTTTATATTCGAAAAGAATTTAATGAAAATTTGATGATGATGATGATGATGATGATTATTATTATTATTATTATTATTACGAATAAATAATGTTTAATTAATTAACGATAGAGAGAGAAAGAAAATAGAAAAGATATAGGTACGTTAAAGTAATTTTATTGAATGGATTGTGGATTTTCATTAGATCATCTTGAATAATTTGTTAAATGAGTCAGGTAAATTAAAGGTAAACGATTAAAGGAAAATTATCCGAGAGTTTAATTCTCGTTAAGGGAGGATCTTTATCGAGGAAACATCGATCAATAATGTCTTCGCGAAATAGTTAGATAACGAATGAACAGAATGTTAAAGTAATGTAATATAGAAGGAATAACATTGTAAATTGAATTTAGGTTAAAGGTTTCGTGCATAGATAAACTAGTATTAATCTCTCTCTCTCTTTCTCTTTCTCTCCCTTTCTATTTCTATTTCTCTATCCATCTATCTGTATCATCCCCCTGTCTTTCCATTTCTATTCGCTTCTATAATTCTCAATTAGTAGACACGTGAGAACAGTTTCGTCGGTTTACAACAATAATTACACTTTATCAAAATAAAGTTATTTTCCATCAAATGCATCGTTAGAAATGCGATTGTATAGCAACCAATTGTCTGGAATTTGCACTTTATTAAATTTACCGAATAGGGGATGAAAAGTGTTCTATGGGTCTCCATTATGAAACTTTCCTATGGAAATCGAGCTTAACGTAATATATAGAAACGAAGAGTGTTTAAATAAGTTTATTTAATTACATTACACAAAAAGAATATATCATCGGAATCATCCACGAATGTAATCATTGAATTTATTTCTGTAATATTTTTTTTTATATTTCTTTATAGATCATTGATTTGATTTTGTGAGATGCTACGTAGCTATTTGTAAAAGTAAATAAAATATTTGAAAATCGAAGGAGGATTCCATTCGTTAACATATTTGTCACGTTTAAAGCCAATGTTTGAATAACGATGAAGAATTAATCGGATCAAGAAGACACGTTGGGAAGACTCAATCGACAGAATAGTCACGTGACTGGACAAGCAGAGATATAAAATGAGACCGAGAGAGAGAGAGAACACGATCAATCATCCCTCGTGTGTAAATGCCTTCGATAACTGATTCTCTCAGCCATGTGATTTCTCCTACCGATGTTCTACGTGCGTCCTAACGACCGAGATTTTAATCACTTTCCGATTTAAAGAATATAAAAATAAATCGTCTAATATATCATATAAATATATAGGTATGGTAAAAATGAAAGATAAATGAATACGTAATTTTAACAGGAAAAAAAAGAAACAAAGAATAAAAAAGATCCTATAGAAAGTATTACGGAGAATTATTGAATTAATTAAATCAATAATATTACGATAATGAGAAATAGTTGAAAAACAAATAAATAAAATAAAATAATAATAATAATATCGATAAAAAGAATATACATCGAAATTAGCTGTTGAAGTTAAACGGGTGAATTAATGACTTGTATCTCGAGGGTTTTAATTAAAGTTCTAGATAGTGTTTATGGTGCGGTGTGTTTCTCGAGGTGGCGAAATGTTGTATATATATATATATATATATATATATATATATATTTCTACACTTACACTTACGCATGCGTCTACACACACATACACACACATGTAATTTTATGCATTCGCGCTTTCTCCTATCAGCTTACTGCATTACTCGTAAACACTTATGTATGCACGTATACTTGCATATGTATACGCGTATGTATATACTTAAGTACTTAAGCATTACGTGTATGTACTTACCTACCACTAAAATAGAATCTCTATCTCTCTCAACAATGGTTTCCACGATAGTGGAAGCGTGGATAGTGTAGAAGCGTTTCCCTTCGAAATCGTTGATTGTTCGAGTCCTGTCGACCACTTCGTGCCCTTGAGAACGGATATCGATGTTCGACCGCAAACGATGATCATTCCCAATACACGACGACATAAACCACTTTGCGTCATCGAGAATCACGGATAACGAGCCATTCTCTATCTTTCTCTCTCTCTCTTTCTCTCTGCCATACACCATTTATATATCTTTCTCTTTCAATCTTGTATGCAACATATGCAGACGTCGTGAGAATCATCGTTGGTATATAAATCAAACGTAAAGATACGAAGCGATTTAATGATCGATCAAATTCCGCACCGATTTCTTATCCTACGATGAAATCTTTTTATATACGTGTTACACCATCACGTTTACATATTACATACAATGGAACTAACATAATCGTTGGTATGCTTTGTTTTCTATGCGTTTCTACAATGTTTGTTATACATTTTCTCGGAATAGACACGAACGTTTTACATTGAAATTTCTGAGATATTTCAATTAGTTTACGAACATTACGTTAATAATAATAATTAACTTGGTTATTATTTTATCAATGTTATATAATATTTCGAATTGGTTCTTAGTCAAATTGAAGTCCTTAACTAAATAATCCACAAGTTAAAATAACATTTTCAACGTTGCTTTCTCTAACTATTATTTTAAGCTTAGCTTACAGGGAAAACAAGCTTATCAGTTGTTACACACTATGGTATATTCCATTCATTTTTGTTAACGTGTAAATAAAGATTTACTTGTTAACTTCGAGCCCCATTTACGAGTAGAGGATTTTTGTCGGATATAATTGATTTTCCATATCGAATATAAATATATATTATAGTAAGTTTACTTAAATACGATATCGTTGCATTATGTTGATTAATATTAAATTATTCGAAGTTATTAGTTAACTCAGAAACTTTTCGATATAATCAAAGCTAATAATTACAGGTTATTTTCTTTTCACAAATATCTGCGGTTTTACGAATTTCGTTGTTTAAATTATCCGTCGTATTTCCTTATTTTCATTTTTTAGGTATAAGGAAACGCGTGGATTGTTCAATATGTATGCAGATAAGAAAAATCCAAAAGTAAAATAAGGAAATTGCACTTAAAAGATTCCTTTTCATGTGTTTTCTTGCTTGTAAAACTTACCGAAGGTTAACTTGCAGCATTCTATGAAGTCACCGGCGACTCGAAGATCTACAAAAGGTCTTCGATGTCTAAAGTTTGCGGGATCCTCTTCCCTATCCACCTTGTTCTTATCCTCCCCTCGTCCGTCCCTCGAGAATTTTCCTAGAATGAAAGTTTGTCGTAATTTGGAACTTTATTAAAAAATCGAATAGACCGAGCGTGCTACTTTTTTTTTTTTTTTTTAAATCGATATATACCTACCGACTATAATATATAATATTTTGTCGAAAATTTTCAGCAATGTTATAAGGAAGAAGGGAGGGGGGGAGGGGTTTATGTTACGTTATGGTGTAGATATGTAACGCCTGTTCTCTTTGGTTTTCATAAGCATCGGAAAATTCGTCGTCATAGTTTCTAGCTTTCTAACATAGAAAACTTGTGCAACAAAGAGAAAGAAAGAAATGAAGAAATATTTTTCTACGTGAGAGAAAGAGAGAAAAATAGTGAGAGAAAAGAGATAGAAGAAATCTATTGATCCTTTCAATGTCCATTCGTCCGGGCACGACATGACTCGAAAGCCGGTAATTCGACCACGCCAATCCGTGGTTACTTGCGGATATCCTCCGGTAAACGATCAGTCGTCTCCGCATTCTCCATTTTACCATGAAATTTCTACGATGGCTTTGTGTGTTCTCTGTCCACATTTTTCCAGTAACGAATTTATAGTTCGTCGAAGATGTTGGAAAGTTAACTTGCCAAACGGTGAAATAAATTAAATGGGTTCATTCAATTTTATTAGAAAATATTTATTTTTTTAATTGACTGAATGTTACGATATTCATCTTTTTATATTGTATTTAATTTCAACAAATGTGGTAAATTTAAAATGAAAATATACGTAATTTGTAACAAGAATAAAGTAACATAAGTATTACAAACGAGAAATATATTATCTGTGAGAAGATAACGTCGAATTTTAAAAAAGAATAATGAGAAATGTAAAAAAGATGTTAACGTTTCTGCTACACCGAGACTACTTTACGCTAATTGAAACACTTGAATTGAAATTAATCGAGCTACCTATTAGCGTCGATTTTCTTGTCCTCTTCTTTTCCACCTTGGCATTATATATTTCAACAGTTACTTCAGTGCTTCAGAGAAAAGGAAATGAACGTGTTTGATTTTTAAAAAAATATCGAAGAAATATGCAAATAAATTGATACGTTCTTATACACGTAAGCCTTCGCAACTCGTAATATTATTCATGACACAACATTAAAAGTGATTCTTAACTTATTTCATGAAGATCGGTCCTTCGAATAACTGCAATTATAATACTTTAATTAAACGTATATATTACAATATTTAGTTGCGTGTAAAATAACTTGAAGAAGGTGTTAACATTGCAAGGAAAATGATAAGCGCGTTGATCGTTCAGATGGTAGACGGTAACGTTTGGATTTAACTGCTTTTAAGTGAGAGACGCGTAAACCAACTACGTACATTAGCGTACTATTTGGAGGTGCATAGAAATCTCCAGCAATGTTAATTAATTTATCGCGAGGCATGTAAGTACGACTTGACCGTTAATATATATATGTAGAAACGCATGGATATAGTAATACACAAACAAACAAACATTCACATATACATACAAACAGTAACCTAAATAGACATAGTACATGTTACAATGGCTTTCACCTTCCAGACTCCGAGTAATGAGTTTTCCAATTTACTTTGTTGCCTTCGGTCCATCCTTAACTCGTTAACGACCTTTCCTTCGCTATATCCTCGTAAATCTCGATATCGTACACACTTACCTTCGTATCTTAATTACGAGATATATCTCAGTGCAGCTGTAACATCGGAATTACCTATATGTGTGTGTTTCACCCGTTGGTTAACTTTGGTTTATTTGCTCGAACATACCTTTCCCCACTGAACGCTACCCAATCTTCTTTTCCTCCAACAGAGTTTCAACACTTTCAACGTTTTTGAAAGGATTCCTCGTGAATTCTCGATTCTTGAAAAGTCTTCTTCTCTTCGCAGCTTTTACTTACCTACAACGTTGCCTTCTTCTTCTTCTTCTTTCTTCCTATCTTACCTTACCCTTCCTCACCTTTTTACTGCCTTTCTTGAATCCTCTTACCTCATATTTAAAAGTTCTAACTTACAGCGTGGAAGCAAACGTACTACAATTCTAAGTTTCTTTCTTTTTTCCTTTTCATTTTCCTTTTTTTTCTTTTTTTTTTGGCTTATTTGTTTTAATAATAAGGAATATTATCGTTACTTTATATCTTTGATACACTTTGAATATTTTTATTTGTATCTTTTTCCATTATTTTCTTCATTAATTTTATTTTATTTTATTTTATTTTATTTTAGTTTTATTTACTTTTGCTTTCTTTTTTTTTTCGTTTTTTTTTCATTTGCTTCTGGATACGTCAGGAAAACAAATTCGCTTCGTTACAACGAACGTTCAGGATAAAAGCGTGCGATTTCATGTCAGCCGGATATTACGACGTAGCGATGAAAGATTTAATATTTCACCGGTAATAGAGTCCTTTTCGTTCTCGACGTTGTCTTTATCAATAAAAATTTTCATCGAGTCAGAAACAACTCAAACGAAAATATACAATTTGTTAGTCGGTGTAACAACGATACTTTACTAGATTTAAACGCATTTCTTTTTTCTATTTTTTTTATATCGCGAAAAAAAGAAATACCTGTAAATAAAATAAAATGAAATTCGCAGAATACCGAAGTAACACGATATTGTAGTAAAATTGATCGGCAAGATGAAAAACTATGAATCTTTAAGCGTTCTCGCGATAACGAAAATTGATCTTCCTTCGAACGTAATAATATTTGATTTATTTACGAGAGAATGGTGATCGACGTACGAACTTTTTGAAACATAGATTCTCGCATTCGTCAGTTGTAACGTTGTTAACAACCGACCAAAAAAACAGAAAAGAAAAAAACCAAAATTTATAGAAATACAGAAAAATATTCGAAACGTACCTTTTTCTTTCGTACACACACATATACATATATATTTTATTTTATTTTTTTAAACTTTTCCCTCGATAAAATATTAGACAGAAAAATTGTGACTAATCGAGAGAACAGATAGATCATGTTTCCTCTCGTACCATTGTTTTTCATTATTATATGTAATAATAAAAAATAATGTGACTAGACGGGGGATATAGATTAAAAATATAGTTTAAATCGAATACAATGAATATAAATTCGATGCTTTTCGAAGTAACTTAAATTCGTGATATATAGCAAAGTATAGTCTCTGTTTCTATTCCTGAATAAGTTCAATTTAAACTGTAAGAAAGTTCAGCCAATCGAGCCAATTCTCGCTCGGGTAGATTGGCTAATTCGAATTTGAAGGAACTCTTTGAAAGTATAGTAAGTAAGTAAGTAAGTAAGTAAGTGAGTGAGGCAAGGGGTGCATACCGAGAAATAGTTCTCACCTTCGTTCTCATCCTCCTCCCCCTATACTTCCTCCTCCTCGTACCCTTCTCCCTAAATCGTTAGAATATTTCACGGATGCAATAGGATTACGTATCTAACCATAGTACCTCCAGTTTAGCAAGATAGTCTAAGTATTTCAATATATACCAATGGTAAGAGAAGTAGAAGGTCGATTGGCCGTGTAAGGTGTGTTATTTAACGATGTACTTTAGCCACTGAAACGATACGATCCAAAAGAGAAACTGTTTTCTCAACGAGCGAAATATTCTAAAACGTGGTTGGTTGTCAAAAAAAGAAAGTTGGCGGATAGATTCGGCCATTGAAAGGATCTTATCGTTTAGCGAGAGGGTTGTTAAGTACATATGCTTGAATGGAACTTAATTTTAAGATAATATCTTAGTGTACAGTAGGGAAAAAGAAAAAGGAAAAAAAAAAAAAAGAAAAGCAATAAAAATACGGAAAGATACTGGTATTAGTAAATGACACGTTGAAGCTATTTAAAAGCGTAACTTAATTCATTTTTCGAATCAAATTATTTATTGTAACCGTAGAAAGAAAAATTTGATAATTGAAAGAGGGAAGAATTAAAAAATAATATGTGTAAATATAAACTAAATATACGATATTTTAATTTATTCATGCTGGGATATGTTATAAGCTTATTTTTTCTTAGTACTGGCTTAGGTTGTTTAGAAAAAATTTGTCAACTGAATTTGTCTTTTTTTCTCAAGATGTATGTTAGCAAGTATACGCATACAGTTATATATATATATAAGCTTATATATAACATAACTTTCTTTCGATGTTTTTCTCTCTTTTCCGTAACTCTATTTTCTTGTCTTATTCATACACTTCTTTGTGATCCACGTGCTCGTACTTTTTTCACAGGATATAAAATATGTTTACCGTTATACGTAGATACTATACGTGTGTATGATATTAAAATAAATCCTTAGAGCGTCGGATGTTTTGAAAGTGTCAACGAGAAGGTACGAATTTTGTCGATGTTTTTCTCGTATAATCATGCAAATCGTGTATCCTGAAACAGTAGAAACAAGGAAAACAATATCCTCAGTATAATTATAATTATTATTAATTAACGACTCTCTCTCTCTCTCTCTCTCTCTCTCTCTCTCTCTCTCTCTCTCTCTCTGCGTGTATAAATATCAAATGAATAGATAACGAATAAACATTCGTATTCATTAAATAAAGTAGAAATTTTTAGTTAAAGTATACGTTTCATGAATTCTTATATGAAAGCACGGAAAAAAGAGAGAGAAAGAGAGAGAGAGAGATAAAAAGAAGGAAAGAAAGAAAGAAAGAAAGAAAGAGAAAGTGTACGGGACTTTCTTTTTCGTTCGCACGAGCTTATAAAATGCGAGGTAATAAATGAGAAGAGGGTAATAAAGGAAGACTCTTTCTCTCTCGGCTCGGTATAAAGCACGTATCGTGCAATGTTCCCTTGCGTATTTCGAACTCATATAATCTCATAACAGTATTGTTATTTATTTTAGCCGACGTTTTTGAAATTCTCATTTTCTACTCGGCGTAACTTCTCGGAAAAGTTTCTTCCTTCTCTCTCTCTCTCTCTCTCTCTCTCTCTCTCTCTATCTATCTATCTATCTCTCTCTTTTTCTCTATCTCTGTCACTCACTCTCTTTTTTCTCGATAATTTTTTTTTTCTCTTTCTCTTTCTTTCCTAACTCATGAAGTTGTCACGGCTACGCTAATAGAGATCAGAGTCATCGAGTCGGATAATTCATTGCTTGCTTTCTCGAGAGATATAGTTATCTTTCTGGAGTATATTCGTTTTCATTTAGATATTAAATTTATTTTTACAAATTATTTCTTTTATTTCTTTTTTTTTTTTTTTTTTATACATTTCGCAATTTTATTTGTTCGCGAAAGATCGTGTTAGAAAAAATAGAGGACACGTGGGATTATTGAAAAAAAAAAAAGAAAGAAACAAAAATTCAATTAGAAATAATCACCGATCGTAAATAATAACGACATGGTTTAAAATATTCTAACTACATTCTTATTTTCCTTTTGGCTTAGTTTCGGAATGAAAAAATCGAAAGAAAGAGAAAAAGAAAAAATAGATCTTTCTAAAGAAGTAAAAAATAAGTTGGAAATAAGTGTTGAACTCTTATTCTTTTCACATGTCTAGTTCCCTGGATGGGAACGGGGGTTGTCTTGAACTAGTAAGTTCAGTAGGAGCTTACATTATCCTACGACACACACATACACACACATATGTATATAGAAACATTACATAGATCTGTATATATTGAGTTCCAAACGAGCTGTAACTCGAGACCATCTTAGTATCTCGTAAATGTAGCAGTTCGCGTGCGAGCCGAAACGTAAACAGGTTATGTAATCGATCGTAAAGCTTGGATCAGCTTAACACGCTCGATGTACGTTTCTATGCATGTATGAAAGAGGAATGGATGGGATAGATGTAAGGGAGGTTTTATCAATGCGTATGTATATATATTGAACTTAAGAACATGATTTACAAGTATACGCATCGTATATACATATATTTACGATATATAGTTCTGTTTGTTAAATATAAAATATTATTCGATTCTTTTGGTTTATATTATTTCGATATATATATGATGTAATTTTTATGTAATTTATGCATATACAGGGTCGCGTCAAATCTAAGGGTGCATCGCATCTAGCAACATCAATAGAATGCTAAGAAACAAATATTAAATATTTATTCTACGTTACAAATATCTGATAATTATGTCATAAAACTTTTTAAGGGATGATCGATAAAAAAAAATTTATACCTCGACTGCAAATATTTTCGATACATTTCTGTGTATATATGCTATATTATACGTAAATGATATTTATATGAGAGAAGGTTGAAAAACACCGAGCTTATTCTATTTCGATATATTTTCAGTCAACGTCGAAAAATAAAAGCGAGTTTGACCGAGAAACAAAATTATTTTTATATCTCAAAAATGTTCAACCCATTAACTTAGGTTATATATTTTTTTGAAATTTCTCTTATCACGTTTACTTAACTTTCTTTTTATTTAATTCTTTTTTTTTTTCTTGATAGGAAGGAACAAGTAAGTTTTAATCTTATACGATAAGTAAATTAAAACGTTGAGCAAAGTAGGAAACAGTTTAAATATATGGGCTCGCTTCTCGACATCGTAAAATCCGTTTTAAAGAGAGAGAAAAAAAGATTACGTAGTCGATCGTAAAGACTTGCAGATAATCAATATGAATGTATTGGAACGTGTACACGTACGTGTATGTGTACGTATGTACATGTTACAAGCGGAGAAACAACGGATGCATGTTTATCGTGAATAACAATGGACATTACATCTGTGCACATCTGTCGTAAATCAATGGATAACGAGTTGATGTGAGTTAACTCAATGCACGTTGCACTGAAATAACGAAACACAGAAATCATCGATAAAATTGAAGATATTTTTGTGTCTTTCTTCTCTTTTTCTTTTTATACTACCTTTCTATTACGTTACACGAATTTTTATTATATTTATAATACGATAAATCACGTTGTCGTTAAAACCTTTTTGCAACAAATGGGTGACATCATTTCTCTATCTTCGAACGGTTCCCGAGACTCTCGTTTTCTTGGGTAAACGAGAAAATTTGTCAGAGTAAGCTGCTTCCACGTGTGATTCATACGTTCACGAGGATCGACTATGCAAATACTATCGAATATACGTGTAATTGGGCTAATCGTTTTTCGTTCGATATTGCTTTTTCTTTTTTTTTTTATTCTTTCTTTTTTATGACTTCAATGAACACATAATCCTGAAATATTTTATTATCGTTAATTTGTTATATTTCGTTTGAAAAGATTGGTAATTATAAATCTGAATGGCGAGAGCTTTTGGTATGTAACAGATTTTCACGTATTAAACGAGATATTTAGTTTATATCTTTCGGTAAAACGTTCATTATTCGTGGTTATTACATTGCTCGTTTTCATTTTACAAATACATTTTGCTTCCTAGGTCACGTATAAATGCTTTACTGCTTATCCGTGAGCAGAAATAGACAGGATATTTTGTCAGTAGCTGCTTTTGTATATATATATACTTATATACATACATAGATATATATATCCGAATTTTAAAATAAAAAGATCGATAGAAGGGAGTATGGTGTATACGCCCGACGTAAATCACTCGTATTCGAAATATAATATCGGTTCGTTCCAATAGCTGCTCTAGAAGAGACTATGTTTACATTTCATTTTTCTTTTTTCTTTTTTTTTTTTCCTTTTACTTTTATTCTATTCTTTTTCGTTCATCAATTTTAACGATAACATCGTAACGCATCGCGATCAAATTCATTGTGCTGCGGTGTTGAAGAATGAATTCTAAAAAATTAATCCATACCTCTCGTAGCGTTTACTTGATTTTAATTTCAGGTATATCTCGGTATCACATAAATGAAAAATTTATCCGATCAATATTGACTTACAGATCAAAATTTTATACGTGGACTACACGAACCTTGGATATTCGACTACCTATTGCGAGATTTATCTCAGAAACGTTGTAACGTGCAACGATTAATTAAAAGAACGAAGAAAAAGAAAGTAAAAAACGAAGAAATAAAAAGTGTATTTTGAAATCATTTTCGTAACAGGTGTTTCATTTCGGATCTTAATTGTTTTATAAGTCAATGTATTCGTCGAATTTCTTATCTCAACAAAAAAATAGCTGCATAAACAAATATTACGTTTATATATTCCGTGAAAATTAAAAAAATTTTATTTGAAATATTAAACGTATAATATTAACTTCACATTTATATTAAATATGAAATAACATATTGCATATCGTTGGGAAAGAAGATAAAACTGATATTATAGATTATCTATAGAAATGTGTATTATATATTCGTTTATATTCAAAATGTGATGAGTTTAATGTCATGAAATGAAGTAGGAGGGTTGTTGAAGGCGTTCAAAAGATACACTCGTGTATATGTAAAGAAAGATATTGGGTAACGCTGAGTAGATGAATAAGGGATAGAGAAAGTCCTGACAGATAGACAGAGAAACGCGAAAGGGACTAAGGGAATTCTCGAAGCATCGTCTACCCCTTAGGATCCATGGTATTTCCACACGGCAACCTAAAACAATGGCCGAGATATGCGGTCTCGTATCATGAATATTTAGCGTGCGAAGTAAAAGCTTTCGTTACGGGGGTTGAACATGAAAGAGAAGGGTGATGATGATGCTGCTGATGGTGCGTAGAAAAGATCTCGGTCAAGAGATAGCTTTAATCTTATAATAAATAACTGAAATATTTTCACTTTACATTTTTGTTTATTAGCTTCAATGATTTTAAACTGAGAGAAATTAACTCGCACGACTTTTCCATTTTATCTTGTTTTTTTTTCTTTTTGCATTTCTTAAATAATCAACCACTTGATGGGTCCTCGAGATTTTTAACAAATATTTTTCATCTTTTTCCCTTATTTTATTTTTAATATACATTATTTCTACGTAATATTATATTATTATACGAATATATTTTTTTCTTATAATAATTCTGAATAGTTTATAGAATATTTCTTGTCAACGTTAAAATAATAATAAAAGAAATGAAATGACAGGTAATACGATATGATAGAACATAGTGTAATGATTTTATTTTTCAAAAGAAGATTATTTAAAAAACAAGTAAATATCACGTGTTAAGAAGAATCTCGCTAACGGGCATTATTTAAATGGCGCGTAATCGTTTAAGTTCGCGTTAAACAGGACGGAAAAAATGTAAGGTGTGGGAAAAGAAGAGTGTACGATCTCAAATAGAATAAAAGGAGTCGAATAGTACGAAACGTTGATTTCATCGTTGAGTCGGTAGAGTAACGGTCGACGAAACGGTAATGGCGTTACTCGAGCATGTCGTAACTTCTTTAAATTCGTATTAAACCGTAGAAGAAAAGATAGAAAATAAAAAAGGAAAAAAGAAAAAGAAAGGAAAGGAAAGGAAAGGAAAGGAAAGGATAGGACAGGAATGGAAAGGGAAGAATGAGAAAAAGGAAATTCGAAGTGAGGACGACGAACGTTACTCGAGTAAAACTAAAGAGAAGGGAAAACTTTGAAAGCTCGCGTTTTATATCGGTGAAAGAAGTATGTTTCGTTTTGGAAGAAGATTCCTTTTTTCGCGAGTAGGAGAACGACGACGGGTTTACTCGAGTGTAATGTGCAACAAAGAATACGAACGAAAAGAAGAAGAAGAAGAAGAAAAAAAAAAAGATCGATAGAAAAATACAGATTGCCGTTAATGACCCTCCTTTGACGGTAGTCGTTGTAATTACTTAAGCTTCTCATTGGATTGAACAATAAGCGAACAAAAAATGAATAACGTGATGCAGAATAAGAGGCGACGAATTAAAAATATAATATTACGAATTAGTAATATTCACACACACACACAAAATAAATTTACAGAAAATTGATATAAATTTTTGTTATTGTTTTCTCATTCCTTTAAATAACATCAAAGTATTATGTTGTAGCATTGAAATATTTCTACAAGTTTAAACAATTCCTATTAGAATTAGACGTCTTATTAATATTGAAACTAAACTTGTTATAATAGATAGGATTATTTCATATGTCAATATGAAAAAATACGGGAAGAAAAAGACAAGAAAAAAAATGAGAAACGAGAAGGGAAATGAAATTTTTACGATTTGCGAAGAGAGTAAGAGGAAAGTTGAATTTCGAGAGTTCGTTCACTTTGCTTCGGCATACGTGCCAAAGCCATCAACGGTAATGGGATTACTTAGGCTTTCGCATGACTACTTATTCATGTTAAATCGAACGCAGTGAATGAGTGTGTGTAAGAGAGAGAAAGAGAGAGAGAGAGAAAAAGAGAAAGAAAAAGAAAAAATATAAGACCGAAAGATCGCGACTCTGAGAAGTTTTTCGGTCTCGCGGTTCTCGAGAGGGTTGTTTGGCGAATGGCCAGAGTCACCCCTTGGCTCCTGTCACCCTATAGACCAAAACCCCCTTACCTTCACCCTACTACCACCATCCTGGGAGTTCCGGATTAAGAGACGTTTGCGCAAACTCGAACGGCATTTAATGGCGAACGACGTTGGCGAATTTTGAGCAAGATTATCGTCGTCTTCCCTTATTCTTTCCAAAAGGTCTGCACTTTTCTACCGAAGGAGGAACGATTAACGTCCTCTTCGAGTACAACGTAAAAGAGGTAGTGGAAGAGGATGAGGTGAAAGAGAAGGAGAAGGAATTCTCGTTGGAGGACCTAAGAGAAAACTTTATGATATCATATTCCATCTTTTCAGATACTTTTTTTTTATTTCCCTTAACTCCCCCCCCACCCCACCCCCAAAGCAAGAAGGCTGGCTCCATCCATGAGCCGAAAATATATGCATTTTCTTTTTTCTTTTTTCTTTTTCTTGTTCCTTTTTTTTTTGCTTTTTTTTTGTTTTTTACTTTCCATATAAAAGAAGAAAGTTTAAAGTCGTTAAGTATGCCAGAAGAAAATTTGTTATTCCCTGTGCTTGATAAACCGGTGACACTCAAAAACTACTTTACATATTACTTCCGTTTTTGATAAAGCTATGAGGTTTTTACGGGTTCTACCTACGTAGGGGTAAAACTGTTGAAGAACTAGTGTCTAAGAGTTTCGAGAAGGCATTACTTTCCAAAACCATAGCCTATGTTACCGAAGAACGTTGGACGTGCTTGCGAACTTTCTTTAAGATCGCTTGTAAAAATCGTAGCAGGAAATATTTAGCTTTTCGTGGAAAATTTTCTCGATAAAGTGTATCTCCAAATACGTTCGAGTTAAGCCTTCATTCGTATTCCTATATAAAAACTTGTTACCCATCGAGAATCGAGATATAGACGAGAGGAAGAAGAAAAAGAAAACAAGAGAGAGTGAGAGAGAGAGAGAGAGAGAGACCTTTCTCGGTAAAGTTTATCACCTTTCGAAACTTTCAAGTAGCTCACCGTGTACACTTAAGACGCATTTCATTGGCAATGCGTGTTTATTTAACGTCAACTCGTACTACTCCACTCGAACTCTCTCGATCAACTTCGTGAAAATAGTGTGACACAAGAAAACGCGAGTACCTGGTTAGATAGCTATCTATTCGTTTGAATTTGTAAAGGACGAGCTGTAGAAATCTGATGCGCTTATTGAAGAAGAAAAAAAATGGAAAAAATATCGAAGAAAAAAAAAAATAAAAGAGGAACGATCGTGCGGAGTAACGGTGTTATTTCGAAGCCCTTACACGGGCACGAAACTTTTTTCTATATCTCATTATCGTTTTTCTCGAGGCGTGAAAGTATATATTATTGCAACTTAAGGATCCGCCATGTTTCCGGTATTTCTGAACTGAGCCGTCGTGCCCAGGGACACATCGTGTACTGTAACAAGTAACGAGACTCTTCTAGCAGTCATTCTCTCTCTCCCGTTTCTTTTTCTTTTTTTTATCCTTTCCCAATCTCTCTTTCTCTCTTTCACGTCTTTTCTACAATCCGCGCATGAGAAAGGAAATTCATTTTTAGAAACGAAGTAGAAGTCTCAACGTGTAACGTCTCTCGCGTAAACGGAAAAGCTCCTCTAATGCATTCCAAGTTTTTTACTTTATCCTACGACGTCTTGTTCGTTGGAACAAAATTCATTCGGGAGAAAAAAAAACGATCCGTGTTTTATCGATAATGATAAATAATTTATTTATACGTACCACCTACGTTATATTCGTTAAGTTCAAACGAATAATAATAATAATAATAATAATAATAATAATATAATAATGGGAAACGATTCAATTCGGATTTAGATGATGGATATTGTTTTTTTTATTACGAAGAAAACACGAATTTACGCAAAAGTTTTTTTAACAAAGTTTTCATTCGAGAATAGATGTGAAACGTTGACTCCGAGTTAGTAGTTTTAATAAATTATATATAATAATTATGTATTTTTTTAATGGGAGATTATATTGTAAAGAGATATATAAAGTATCAATATGGTAATAGTATTTGTCAGTTTTTAATTGATTACCTTTAACCCGTTAAGTACCACGTGAATTTATAAGGAAATCCCTGTCAGACCACATGCGAGTTGCTTAGTAATAAAACAATTGTTTAATGTCAGTCACCGGTGATTGACATAGCCTAAACGAAAAATTCATTGTCGGTAATTGATGACAAACGTGACATTTAACGTATTAATAATACGATTCACCAGTTTGAATTTATTCTAAAGAAAGTTTGGTCTATTGATTGCACGATCATTAAATATTCGTTATACGCCATGGTTTGGTAGTAAAAAAATGGGAAAGAATATAGGAAAGCGAATAAAGAAGTGAGAATAAAAGAGATAGAACGAAAGATTAATAAAAAAAGAAAGAGAGAGACAAAGAGAGAGAGAGAGAGAGAAAGAGGGAATAAAGTAACTTCTTCAATTTTGTACTCCTACCGTTCTACTCTAATGGACGCATCATTAGGGTTAATTATCTAAAGAAATCCAACGTACTTTCTCCCACCATACTTTTCTACTTTCAAACTTCCCAACTGGAGCAAGATTTTTCGATAGTTTTGTATAAATCATCTGAAATGCTGCTACTCGAGCAGTTAATTATGATTTTTATTACAATACTTTCTTCTTTCATTTTCTTTTTTTTTTTCATTTTTCCTTCTTCTATTTCTTTTTTTTTTTTTTTTTTTTTTTTTTTTTTTTTTTCAACGAACTGATAAAAAATACTTCTTTCTTCGTTGTTAATAAAAACGATTAACGTGAAAACGATTTATCAATGTGGGCAGTACGTCATAAGAATATATTATATATTAATAGATTTTTAACCAGAAATGTGTGTGTGCATTGAAAAAGCTAACGGTGCATCCGTTTTACAGACAGCAATTGGCGAATATTTCAAGTTTGTTGGAGTGGATAACTTTACCGGTAAATTCGTACTTTCTTCTTCTTCTTCTTCTTCTTCTTCTTCTTCATCTTTTCATGTACACATGAAAAGAAGGACACTTAGTTTTGTTGACTCGATGAAATAGGATAGAACCAGAAGGATCGAACTCATTAGATGGAAATAAATTGTTTTTTCCTATTACGAAGACAAATTTTTACGTGGCCGATGTTCTCTCTCTTTTTCTATCTCTCTCTCTCTCTCTTAACCTTATTTTTTATATTCTTAAAAATTATATAAAATCGAGGACAGATCTTATAACAAAATTTTCCTTTGGTATGTATAATATACCCACATATATATATAATATAAATAGTAATATATTCCAGCATATAAGTACAAGTATTGCCTGTATCCGTTTTTCTCTATTTCTTTCTGTTTTTTAAAAGTAGGTGAGTGGTTATAGATACAACTACTTGGCTCATTCGAAAACGTAGCGAGAGACAGGAGGTAAGAACCGACTGAATGTTCAAGAGGGTAAAGGAAAAAAAAACAGAAAAAAAATAAGAAAAAAGAAGAGAAGAAGAAGAAGAAGAAGAAGAAGAAGAAGAGGAAGAAGAAGAAGAAGAAGTCGAGTTAACCTAGGAAGAGAGTAAGGAACAGCATCATCATTGGTATATCTACACGTAGTTGGTGCAGACAGGTCAGCTGAGAATCTGATACGACGCGGAAGAGGCATCCAAAAGTATCGTGAAATATTCAGTTAGCGCTCGTGGCATCATAATGGGAGAGGACTTTAAGTTTTGAGGCGCTCTTATACCAGACGGCACGCTAGCTCACCTCGATTCTAACGTGGACTCTATGTGTATGTACACTTCTTCTATCTCTTTTCCTCATACAACACACTCTCTTTCATCGTACCACGCTTTACTCGTTGGCTCTTACGTCGATATTACGTAAATTGAGCTTAAGCGACGTGCCACCGTTCGAGGGAACCTCGGCCAAATGGGTCAGCCACAAGAGAAGCAAAGGAAAGACAGAGAGAGAAAGTAGGAAGGGGGTGGGATGAAAAAGGAAAGAAATAAAAAAACATTTTTCTCGCGTATAAGCGTGGAAATCTAGCTAAGGAAGAGTCTAACCTTCTCTCTCCTTCTCACTTTCTTCACGGATACCGTACTAACACTATCTCAGAGTCAATTCAAGAAGATTTACCATACCAACCTTCTAGACTTTCTCAACTTTCGCGAGTTTACGGCGTCGCCCGGGGCGAGTTTAGCTGTAATATAGCTCGTTTGTTTAAACGTTCCGACATGAAACACGCTCGCCATTTTGAATTTTGATACGTGCCTGCATTCCAACTGAGTATGTTGCGTTCGATCAGGGACGATGGTTTTCTACATTCGTGTTGGTTGCCACAAAATTCACACGGCTCGTTTAAGGGGCACACCTAGTGTGACCGCCTAAAAAAAAGGTGAGTTTTAAAAATTTTTTTAAAGAAAACTACTGCAGGAAATATTTTAAAATTTAGAGGATATATTTATACATAATTAACAAATATTCAATAAAATTTTCAAATGAAGAAAGGTAATTTTCTGCGAGTTATTCGCTATCTCCCAAGTCATTATAAAAAAAGGGCCTAAACGGCTGCAGTGATTCCGGCCTTCACACCGTGGATGAAATAAAAAAAAAAATACTATTAATCTAGAAGGTATTGCCTATACAATGACCTAAACTTGTGAAAATAAATTGAAATTTAACAAAATGGCAGATTTAACCAAAAAAAATCGAATTCTGCTCATAATTTTTTGATGATATTTGGCCCGTGAAAATTACATTTTTTATACAATTGAAAAACTTTTAGGTCATTGTACAGAGAAAAATATACGAAGTTACAACTGCAGCCAATTTGAAAAATGTACTTTTGAGAAAAATGCGTTCAAAGATAAAATGATTGCTTTCTAATATCCCAGAGCGGCTACTCTTTAGAAGGCTGTGTAACTCTAAAACTATTTAAAATATTTATTTGAAATTTCAGTATGTTATTTTTAAAGATATAGACTATCAAATTGTGCAAAAAAAAAATCAATTTTTACACAATTTCACACTAGGTATGCCCATTAACCGCGCCCCTCTAGAATGTATTTCCTAGGACAAGATAGTTTGTTGGTAGGGTTAGAGCACAAATGAGGGGCCAGGAGGCAGGGGGAGGAGGAGGGAAGAGACAGAAAGGACGAGAGATAGAGGGAAATGTCGTCGAGGGTCGATGCGATTGAAAGGTACGCGGTTTTAGGGCTTGCGGAAGGAGGGCAGGCCGCAACTAACTGGACGAGTTGCCGAGTCTACGAGGCCAACCATGCTTGCCTGTAACGGACCTACTGTTTGCACAGATAAGAGTAATTAATGTCTCCTAGGCTCTTACCCTTCTTAACCCAACCGCTCTTTTCTATTCCCACTCTTCCTCGTTTATTTCCCTTCGTCGCGTAGACGCACATCACACCATTGAATTTCTTTAGATATTTTCTAAGCCTCACTTCCCTTTCGCAGTGCCTTTCTATTCGTTTTAACAGATGACATTTATTCTCCCTGTGTGTAACGTTCAACCTCGTTTAACCACTACTATTACCACCACCACCACCACCATCACCACTATCAATGGTGGTAGGTACTAGCAGCAATGGCAACGGCAACGGCAACGGCAACAGCAGGAATTAGACGTTGAAGGTTTGCGAAACTAAACACGACGGAAGCTGTGGTCGACTCTATTAGGACGTGAGACCACACTCGTCACGTGGCACTAATGTTACTCAAACGCGACTACCAGGACTATTCCTGAATGTTCCCGTCGTCGCATGCCGGACTTTCTCTTCCCCTCTTTATGTCTCCAGATTTCTACCCTATTACCGAATTTGTCCAATTTCTATAGATTTCCGATTTTGACTTTAGATGTAATAACAGTGGTGGATTATTACAAGGTATACATTTATTTTTTTGTGATTAGGTACACAATTTTGTATTATACTTTATACTTAAATTAATATCGATCTTTATTTGAAATATTATTCGTGTATATCGCGTTAAAATAAATAATAATTGAATTTGCGTTGGAAAAATGCGTTGAAAAAAAAAATTAATTCGACAATTAGTTATGTGTCTTGACAAAAAAAAATATAATGTGTTACTGTTTGTGTAATACATTTAAAATAAAAGGTTACATATTTATTTAAAACATATTTTGAATTCACAAATATTATTTTAATGTAATATTTAATGAGAAATTTATCTGCTGTGATATCGTTATCTATCCTTGACGTAAACAAAAACGTTTTACACAGAGGACAACTTTGATGATATTGAATCAGTTTTCGTTAGCATTTCGTCGATTAAACATCGCAGCTCTTTTCGTTCGTATAGATACGCTTATATAATTAATACTTTTGATTAACATTTATCTCGATAATATATATGACGCGTTTAAATATGTATATATATATATATATATATATATATATATATATATGTATTATATAGATTACTGTAGTATAATTAAATAGTATTTATCGAAGCATACAGCCAGAATTTGTTTAAACATTAAATAGGTAATATTTAAACCACTTTGAATAAAATATTATTTTTCTATGTATCTCGGTTGTTTTAGTAGACGTAAATTTTCAACTTTTTTTATGTGTACTTCGTTGTTTGCTGGGACCAATAATATAAACAGAAACGAACGCGGGAGACGACTTTAGCAGTTATCGAATTAATCTTCTTTAGTATTCCAACGAGTAAACATCGCAGTTCTCTTCGTCCATGAGAGTATATACACTTAAATAATTTATATCTCCGATTATTTTACATTTATTTCAACAATGCGCATATATACCAAATGTGTACTTCTGTAATATAATTTACTAGTCTTTCCCTAAAATATTATATTTGCTGAAACAACAAACAGTCACTTTTTTTTGTTTTGTTTTTTTTTATCTACCTTGAATATTAAATAAATTTCATTTCAAATATAATATTATAAAATTGTTGGGGTACAATAATGTAAACGAATATTCCCTTGACTTTGACGAATATCGAGTAACTTGTCTGTTCGATTTTAACATATGAACATCGTTGGCTTTTACCATTAAGAATGTTGAATGATTATTCAAATAAAATTGGATCTCCAGAAACAACCTTCACCCGATGTGATCCAAGAAATTGATATTATTTTCGATATGATATAAATCATATTTTACATATTTTGCACCCTATCGTAAGAAATATCAAGTAAATAATAAACCGCTTTTCAAAAATATATTACATTATATTCGATTATAAAAAAAAAAAAAAGTCTTAGTAATAAATTTCATTTAAATTAATTTGAACCGTAATTAAATTTAAATTTAACAAAATACTAAGGAAATAATGAAAAAAGGTATACAACTGCAATAGAAAATAATCTTCCTAAATTTCGAAATTCATCTATGTAGTGAAAAATCAACGATATATAATATTTAATTATAGAATTTATTGAAGTTGTTATAATGAACTAAAATCATGAAAATACATATAGGCATGTAATTTATTAATACGTAAATAAGGGGGAAGGTTGTTAGTTTCTATTTAATAGTTCAGTATGCGAAGAGAATCGAATTCGTTTGTACGTATCTCTATATGATGAGCTTTGTTAAGCTCCCACACATTGTACAATAGATCACATGTACACAATATATCGTATGCAGGACACTCAACCAAGCTCGGAAACAGTCCGTTCGTAGCATACTCGTATCTTTGAATGCTCCTATTTCAACAAGCAGGAAACTAATTGTCTTCCTTTCCGTAAAATATGAAACGCATCAGACGCTTAGATACGCTCAGTTGGCATTTAGTATAAGTGAAAACGAGTCGGGTCAACCGGATACATACGGAAAAATAAGAACGGCGAACGAGACTCGAGTATAAAACGTGTTCGGTTAATCGGTGTCACCATTTTCCCATTCTGTTTCTCTTACTATTTTTCTTCGATTCAAAAAGCACTTTAATCGCCGGTAATCGTATTCCCTCGTTACGCACCATTTTGCAAAAGGCCATGCTTAAAAAGGTACGTTTCTTTTCCTACGTAAAAGAGGAAACAAATTTATGGTGGCTGTTTCGAGTCTACGATTTTCGAATAAAAATTATGCAACCTTTTAACTGCGCGCTTGTAAATTTTTCCTCTTTTATTTTATTTTTTCTTTTTTCTTTTTTCTTTTTTCTTTTTTCCCTTTCCGTTTTCTTTTATGTTTTCTCGTATAACCAACAGAATTTGAAGTCGTAATGAATCGAAATTATGGTCACCAGTAGAGTTTTACAAGCGCGGTGAGCAGTGAATCGATGAAAACGGTATAATGCCATGAAATTGCTATAACGTACGTCATGTTAAGCTCCTGGTATATAATTGGAATAAAAAAGTTGAACGAAAGAGGACAAATAATAGAGGACAACAAATTACAGTGTTTTCCGTGTTCACTTTTTTTCGGCATTACTCGTTCGCGAAATAGAAACTCTCTCCGTGATATTCCAATGAAATTGGTCACGATCGTTGCTATCATTTTCTTCGGAAAATAAAAAACATGCATAAGAATTTTTTCGTACTTTTGTAGTTAATGTATCTGAGCTTTACACGCGTGTATATACACTTACACATACATTTGCGTGTGCATTTAAATTATTTTCCTTTTTTTTTTTTTTTTTTCTTTTTTAGATAAATACACGTTGTAAAATCTCTTTTTCATTTTTTTTTTCGGACATTTAAAAAATCGTTCGATGATATACGACGTTTGTAAAATTGATAACAAAATTTCGTTAGTGGCATTCTCGTGCTTCGTTCGTTACGAGCGCGTTACTTTGACGTTTCGTATCTGTCCTGTTAGAAACACGTGCGTCGGTGATCCGCGAAAATGGAAATTTACTCTCGCCCACGACTATTACGCGAATCGAGAAAAATGTCATTTTGATAAATAATTTTCGATAACGTAGATAAAGGGAAATTAATTGATTGGTCGATGTAAAAATAAAATGAAAATAAATTGGCTAGGTAAACGAAAATAAATGGAAGATAAATTAAACGATATATTATAACGTTTGGGAGTTAATTAATTTACAAACGAAGAAAATCATTTTATACAAGATATATTTTTACTTTTTTTTTATTCATTTAATTTATACGCATATTTAAATTAAACGATTAATACTTATATTGAAACATTTTATATGTATTATATATTTAATTTTTAACTGCATTTCGTGTCGAATAATTTTTTTTTGCAGTTTATATTTATATTATTTTTCTATAAACATATACATTCTACAGATATAAATAATGAAATACTCGGACTTGAATAAGATGGTCACACATGACTCACGTTCCGAACATAGATTCTTGACATTCGCGTTATTAGTCTCCTTTGGGTGTGCATGTCGGTATAGGGAAAGTAATTTTGACTTTTTGAAATTCAGTCGCCGTAAAAGTCGCGATCCGCCACTATAGAAATGTGGTCATGCTTATTCCACGTATTACTTTCATAATAAATAAAAACTCGAAGATGTGCGTTTTCATGTTGCGTTTGACTTTCGAATAAACTTATGTTAAATTCGTGGATTTATATTTATTCGACGTAATAAAGCCAATTTTTATTTTCATCGTCGTTAAACAAACGAACAAATAAATGCACAAAAGAAAAGAAACGATTTACTTAATGTGATTTCCAACGAAAAACAAAATATTATGAAACTTTCGAATTTCATCATAATATATGTTAAATTTCTTTGAGAAAACTTAAATAAATCATGAGACAAGATAGGCACGTGGTATTTTGTTCGTTGGCAATAGTAGACCGTAAGTAATGATTATAAAGAGACAGAACGTGTAAGAGTAAAATAGTACTACGAGTAAGAAAAAAATACGAGAAAGGTGAAAGAAAGAAAGAAATAGTGAAAACCTCGACTTAGTCGACATAGGTATAACGATGTATATAAGAGAGCATGTATTTTGTGTCTTTTAGTGTGTTCAGGAGAATGATGTGAATGTAAGAGAAGACAGAAAGTCGGAGAGAAAGAAAGAGAGTGAAAGAGAGAGAGAGAGAAACAGTGAGAAAATAAAAAAGATGAAGTAGAAGAGTCTAGAGGTACTAGAAACGTGTGAATTGTACAATATTACTACTAACGTAAAAGTATATATATATATATTCTTGACTAAAGAGATCATGCAGTCGAAAGGAACAATCATCTAAAAGTGAACATGCTTAAAGAGAGAGAGAGGGTTGCGATAGAAAAAAGAAAGAGAAAAGAAAAAATGCAAAACAAGAAGAAGAAGAAAAAGATAATGTAAAATACGAGTCATTTTCATTCGTTTCAAAGCTTTCATCTAACAAACGAGCTTGAGGAATAATAGCACTCATCTTTTAATATCAAAATGTGCTTTTTTTTTTTTTTAATCATACAATCGCGAAGAAATTAGTCTGAAACGCAATACCCCGACTTGGTTTAATTCGTCGTAATGAACATTACATTTTCTTTTGTTTTTCTTGTTCTTATTGTATTTTTCGTTCGTTGACTTCTCCTTTTGGCATTTTCTTTTTACACATTTCTCGTTTCTACTTATGAATTTTCTATTTATGTTTTTCTCTCTCCTTAGAAGAATAAATCATGTCTTTTATCGAAAGGATTTTCGATAATAACCGTCATGATTTATCGCAACTTTCTAGCGGTTTCGAATTTTCCAGCAGAATGGAATATGACACCGACGTTATTATTTACGATGGAACAAGCTCGTTACGATTCGATGATCCACGAGAGAGAAAGAGAGAAAATGAGAGAGAAAGAAATGATTGTTGGTAACGAAGAACCGGAAAACGTGTGCGCTGCTCGTTAAGGATTCATTAACATTAATCTATTAAAAAAAATTATTACCACGATAAAAGTAACGAAGTGTAACATAATAATGTATCCTTTGTCGTGGATATACATGCTCATTTTTCCCTTTAATTTTTGTTATATTATATTTTGTTCGTTATACGATCTATATATACATTATGCGCATAATTTAATAACAATATTAACGATTAACTAACCAGTTATAATCGAATACTTCGATTTATTTGGCTTTAGCATTCTTTTTAGTAATAATTAAATTATATGTATAACAATAGAGATTTTTTCAGGTATATGGAAATATTTAATTCGGTATAAATAATTACTGGTCTGTATTAAATCCTATTTAATTCTAAATTATTTAAAATATTTAATTGTATGTGTGTGGGTGTGTGAAAGTAATTCGACCAAATAAATAACATTCAATATCGAATATATCTATAAGATTTAATAGTGCAACTTTCCGTAACAAATATCTACAAGTCTTTTTTATTTTGAGATATAAAAAAGATATTTAATTTCGTGGATGGATAAAAATCGGTGATCATAAATGGATTATAATTAGATATTTAGGAAAACGAATGAGCAACATCTGGCGTTGGCTTTTGTTGTGGCACGTAAACGAAATGTGAATTACGTGCAATTAGTAGCATAATATAATTAGCGTTGTGTACCCGTCCACCTTGGAATCTTCTTGAATTTAAAATCAACTTCTAAAGTGCTGCCTCGTGCTAGGATTCTTTAGATAAGGAAACAATGAAGAAAGAAAAAGGAGATGGAAATGAGAAAAGGAAGTAAATGAAAAAGTAAAAAGAAAACTAAAATGAGTAAAGGGTGAAAGAAAGAAAGAAATAAAGAAAGAGAATGATATTTCAGTTTACTTTTTAAGACAATTTGTCTTATCCATCTTTTTTTCATTTTTTTTCGTTATCGTTATTTCTACGCTAAATGGATAGGAAAATTTGCTAGCACTTTGGGAAGGAAAGCGTCAAACCGGAAACGATAGAATTACCGATGATCAGTAAAGTGCAAATCATTCGAACGTTTCTTTTATTTGAAAGAGAGAAAAAAACTGCATCGTCATTTTGCTCAGCTTTTACTTTTGACTTTAATTTTTCTCGTTAATTTTTCATATCTTTCTTGGTAATAAATAAGTATCTATAGATTCTTTAATTAAGATTATGATTAATTACATTTCTTATAAAGAAAATAAATTATAGCCAAATTTTATTAATTGAAGAAAAAAAAAAAAGAAGAAACAATAATTATCAACAACTCAGACAAAATTTATGCTATTGTTAATATTTTTATCGTATAAATTACAAAAATAATCTAATAAAATATTCATACCTTATTTTACACTTAACTCTGACGTAATATCATTGACGACAGATTTCTAACAAACGAGTACAAACCATCTAAAATTTTTGCATGGGAGAAAATGGTAATGCTCATGGCAACGACTCGACTATTAAAATAATAATCGTAGTTTATAAAGTATACCAGTGATATTAAGTTGAACGATATCAAACTAAGTGTAGAAATATAAGCGTGAGTAAGAAAGGAGAATAGGTCGCTTTAATCACTATAATTACATTCCTGATATACTCATACGTATGTGGTCAATTTATCGCGTAATATTATAAATGGTAGCAATTTAATTTTCAGGAAACATTGAACTTATATTATACGAGAAGTAGAACACTATTGACGTCTTGATATCTTTCAAATGTATAATAAAAAACAATCTTGAAAACGTTGTAATACAATACGTAATTATTAAAAAAAAATATATATATATATATATCTAACGATTATTATTAGAAAGATTATTCATATTATATTTTGATAATATATTAAATGTAAAATATTATTATCAGCAAGTAGGGGTAATAAAGTCGTCATTATCCTTTGATAAATCTTGAGAATCGTAATCTCAAACGATGTAGTCTATCGTTGCCGCGTCTTCATTGAAGAAGATTCGAGGAAGGAAGGAAGTAAAGAAGGAAAAGAAAGAGAGAGAGAGAGAGAGAGAGAGAGAGAGATCAAAGCTGGATCGTTACGTGGTACGCAACTTTATCTTTTATCTGATGGATCGAGGATAGGTAAGCCACCGAATATCTTACTCTTATAACGACGTAATCATGATACTCTAAGATTTGAGAATCTCTCCTATTTCGATGAAAATTCTCAAGTAAAGATTCTCGAGTAATTAGGTATTACTCAAAAACCAAGCAATATTCGATTGATTAATGTATTGTATAATATCTAATGTCAAAGACAAAGATTTTCCATTATTACAGAGATAAGTATATCATTTTGTTTAACAAAGACAATTTACGGATATTGATTCACTCAATTTCCCTTTTTTATCAGGAAATTTATTCTAAATCGATACAATACAAAAAAACGAATACTACCTTTTTTTATTTCGAGATAATATTATAAATACGAGAGATAGAAAAAAATTACACTTGAAAAAATAATCTAACTAAGCTGATAGAAAAATTTCAATTGTTTTACAACGTTCACGTATACAAATAGTTACAAAATTGACATTATTATAGAACAAATATGAAGAAACGAAGAATAAGAATTGACATTTTTCTAAAAGATGAAAATATTCTAGATGGAAAGATAGAAAAGTCAGGGATGTCAAAGGGACACGACGAGTGACAAAATGTTTTGGTAGCATCATTCGAAGTGCATTCGTGGGTATGTTAGTGCCACTACGTTGTTGTTCGTTCTCCCGTTGGTCGTCCGCGGTTATGCAAACGACCGCAAGTGCTTGCGTTGCATTTAAAAAGTTGAGAGAGAAAACATAGGAGGGCGAAGAAGACCGCGTACCACCACCACCACCACCACCACCATCACCATGAACGTGCCTCCTCTATCGTGTTAGTGCTAAAAAGCTCGGCACTTGACAACGCTCGACACTCTCGACAGTGCAATTTACTTTTCCTCGCTACGAGGACTCCTCGGATAATAAAAATGGAATTCGTAACCGACTCTTCTCGACGTTTTTTTTTTTTTTTTTTTTTTTTTTTTTTTTTTAGTTATTTTTTTTTTTTTTTTTTCTTTGTTATTATGAACAAAAT
>NW_014569554.1:1551611-1592209 GCF_001313835.1 Polistes canadensis
GAATCAAAATCTCTTCGATAATTTCAAACTTGAAATTATTCGCGTTGATATATTTAAAGATATTTTGTTCATAATAACAAAGAAAAAAAAAAAAAGAAAATAACTAAAATATATTGATAATAGAAAATCGTTACACCCTGTTTACGCGTACACTTTTAAAATGATAATTTCCAAAGGGGTATCTAACGATGCACCCGATAAATCATGTAACATTTGTTAAGCTCCATTCAGAAACGGGTTGCGCATACTTAATTCAAATACGACCACAAGGATTTTGAACGTTTCTTCGAAAAGCAAACCGCAAACTACCGGTTGTCGTACGCGTACTGCACTCTGCTATATGTCTCTCTTTCTCTCTCTTTTCACGAACGACTACTTATTCGTTTCAGAGAACATACGTATGTGTATACACGTTTGTAAGTAAGTACGTGTGGTATGCTGGAATCGAAATCAAAGTTCGTTCTTAAACGCGTGATCTGAATTTCACCGAAGTTATAGTTTCTATTCGGCAAATTTCGTTTGGAATATATCAAGGAATGTTAGAAAGAGAGAAAGAAAGAAAAAGAAAGAGAGACAGAAAGAGAGAGAGAGAGAGAGAAAGAGAATAGAATAGAAATAAGAGAAGAAAAATTTCATATAAATATTATCATTAATTTGTTACTCTTTAAAGTATAATTATCAATTATTTCATCATCTACCCCTTTTCTATTTCTCATTATTAGAGATTGCTAGAGAGTAAGATAGATACGATTCAATAAGCTTGATTCGAGAATGCATTAAGCGTATGATTTTAACGGACGGATTTACAAGAGCGTCAATTCAATCTCCAGAGATGGTTTACAAGCAATGAAGTTATATACTGGGTGCATATTTTAAAATTAGAGATCTTCTTGATATACGAAATTATATTTTAAAGATAAATACAATGTTATCCGAGCTTATAAGTTAAGTTAAAAATGTTCAATCGAATATCGATTAAATGTTCAAATGTAAATTCTTGGAATTAATTCACGTCCCTTAAAAAAAGATTAACTTTCTTAAATGTACACCCTATACATGTATAATATTCCTTGATCGCGTGCCACACAGGTTCATCCGTATCTCATCGATCTCTCTCTCTCTCTCTCTCTCTCTTTCTGTGTTCTCTCTGCTCTCCAAAGACGAACATCTCTCACCCTTAAGTCATCCAGCTGTCGAGGATCAATTATTTTCCCTACCATTAAATCTCTTATTTTCCCGACGGAGAGAGAATACACTTCCCACCATCATCACCAACACCATCACCAATATTTTGTCTTATCAAAGAATATACAAAATATATATATATTTCTATCAAAAGAGATAAAATATTATTTTGGAATCCAAGTATTATGTCCAAACACGAAAAAGGTGCGAAAAAAGGCTCGCGAAAAGTCCGAAATTTATGATACGTCAGAGTGGTGTTGTTGGATTGCCAAGGACGAAATATTTCGGTGGATTTAGTTTTATGCAAACGACTTTAAGAGTCTGCGTTCGTTTTTAATAAGCCTAGAGTTAAAAGTGAACGAGAAAAAAAGAGAAGGAAAAAGAAAAAAAAAAAGGAAAGGTGTAAATTGCAAAAATGATTTTGAGATATTTTCTTTGTTTATAATCTCTATATGATTTTCGATGATTTTCTACTTAAAATCCGAAAAGTTTGCTTTCGTTCAATCGCAATCGGGAAAACTCGTAAGCGCTTACATTTGTTTTACTTTTTTACAATTTAACTTTTGTCTAAAACCCTTCGGGAAATTTCCGTTCCTTTTTATTAATAATTATTCGAACTTCGTTAATCAAATTTTTAATTTTGTATGTACGTGAATCTTATAATGAAAACGCTATAAAAAGATTTATATGGTCGAGGGAATTCGATGGAGGAAGATAAAAAAAAAAAAAAACAGCTTGAAATGTAAATCGAATGGTAATTGCTACTTCTTCTTTTAGCAAACGAGATAGGTGAAGAATAGATGGATATGTGGCTGAATAAAATAGAATTGAGATGAAAATGTGTGTGTGTGTGTGTGTGTGAGAGAGAGAGAGGGAAAGAGAGCTAGTTAAATTGGAATTAATCACAAGTACTTCTTTCCCAACGTCAATTTATTCCATGGATTATTCGTCTATCCTGAGAGATCGATCAATTCGAGAATATTTAACAATTTGATAAGTTTCATCTCGAAACTAATATTTCATAGAACTTACTTAGTATTGAATAACATCTAAGAAATTCCTCTAAAAAAGAAAAAAAAAAAAAGAAAAGATCGTAAATTGTTAAACTAAAAATTAAAAATCACCATATAAAATATACATTTACATTAAAATATAATACAATGAAAGAATCTAACAAATAATTGTTATCGAAAATTAATGGTAAAATAGTTAACCGTACTCTGTTTGATTATTCAACGCGTGTTGCTTGGAACGAGTTGTGGGGGTCATTATAGTGAATAAAACAAAAAAAAAGGAAAAAGAAATATATTAAAATTCTCGCTTCGATGGAGATACGATTATTGAATTTTCGGATTATCGTTTATCAGCCATTGGAATGGGTATATATATTCGTATGTGTGTACAGTGGTTGAAAAAGATCGTATAAACCATGAACGTATCGAAATACGGCGTTACAGTGTGCACGCGGTTACGTACATTGAAAATATTGAATTTCGTGTAAAACAAAATAAAATAAAATGAAATAAAATTAAAAAAAAAAGAATAGGAAGAGACAAAAATACACAAGAAAATAGAAAAGAAAAATAAAAGAAAAAAGAAAGAACATCAGTAGCGGAGGCGTACACGAAGGAACGAATCGGCCACTAGATTTTATCTCGTATTTGTAAGAACGGATACTGTTTGGAAAGACAACCAATATCCAAGGTGGTATAACCGTGATGTCGTAAGAAGTTATGGGAAGGAGTACAAAGGATATAGGATCCATGCTATTGGTTCCACGGGGGTTTCTTATTTTGTTTATTCTACAATGGGACTTGAAATTGGATGACGCGTAGTACTGTTACTATAACTCCTCCCCCTCCTCCTACCCTCGTGGTACCCTTCTCTTTTCTTCTGATCCTCCTATCGTTCAATTCTTGTCCAGAAAATGTCCGGAGCTTAGCTGTCGAGAACCTTAGAAGGAAAATATTTTCTTCCCTGAATATCTGTACTTTAAAACCCGGGTATAAGATTCTCTCTGTTTGAATTTTAACGGATCAAGCGCTTGGATTATTATATTCGAAGAAATGTTTACAAGTTTCTTTTATACGCGTACGTCGTTTGGTACGAAAATACAACGATTTGATTCGTAATAAACTCGAGAAATTAATTACTCAAGTTTGATATTAACTTTTACTTCATGTACTTTTACTTCATAACTATATGTATTCAATAAATTATAAAAAAAGAGACAAATAATTTCAATGTTAATTTATATATTTATCGCGAGTTACATTATATTGATCTCTTTGATGTACCGTTTTAAGTAACTCATTGTTTGTGCCTTCGAACAAGTTTCACATTGAATCGAATACTTTGACGAAATACGAATTAATATACGGGACTCTTGGCCTATTTTCTCGTACAATTCTGTACTAGAAAAGAACACATTTTCGATATCACGAAATGGTAGATAAGACTGAGACAGTGAGATAGACAGAAAGATAGAATAAGAGGGTAACGGAGTCGAATAACTTGGTAGAAGTTCGGTAAGCGAGCCTATCTACCTGAAAATTATTCTCGGATAAGATATTACTATCTCTCTTTCTCTCTCTTTCGAGGTTTCTGTCTCTTAACGTCTAACTCATTGTCGTCTTTCTCGTATTCCAACAAACTTGTAACGAGCGTGCACTTACGAATTCGTCGTTGGTCTTACTTCCTAGATATAGGTACGTCATAAACCTTGAAAAGTAGGTATTCTTGAGCTTTTCCATGTTCATTTTGGTCTAGATTCAATTCAATCAAGCCCTTCAACTATTCTCTCTTTCTCTTTGTCTCTTTTGCACTCTCTTTCTTACTCGTTGTAACAGTAACAGATAGACAGACAAGTCGTTGAATTTTCGAAGATCTCGTTGGCATCCTTTCGAAAAGACTTGCCTTGCTCAGTTTATTCCTTTGTCATCGTATTCCTATGTTTACTCTCTAACATTTCTTTTTCCTTCCTTCTCGATAACCGAAAATAGAGACATTTCCGTAACGTCTGCATGCCATTCCCTGTGTCTTTTTATTTTCTTTATTCTTTCTTTCTTTCTTTCTTTCTTTTTCCCTTTTCTTTCTCTCTCGATTAGATCCTCGAGGATTTTTCTCGAAAAATACCGAATCGAATTCCTCTTATCGCGTTCCTTCTCTAAATATATTTTTTCTCTTTGGTATCTCTCGATGCAATCGTACTTTTTGGAATATATTAAATATGTTTATTTAGATGTTTTCTTTAAATGAACGATCAATAACAAACAATACTAATACGTAAGCGTTGAATCGAATCGATAGCAATTATCGTAGGAATTATTTATTGAATTTTAATGGGCCCCCCCCGCCCCTCTACTCTTCCCTCCCACACCCCGGCTCATTGCATTTTAATGTGCACGAAAGCATTAAAATAATCAAACGAGAGAAATGGTAATAGTAATATATAAAAAAAAAAAAAAAGAAAACAAAATATCTGTCGCAATAAATATTACGAGACGAGTGAAAAATAATTTTATTGAATAAATCGTCAATCGTTAAATTTATTGAATATTTTTCGTGATGAATTTGTATAAAATGTTATATAACAAAATTTTATATTAATTCCAATATACGTATGTGTTATAAATTCGCAAATGTACAATATATGATTTTCGATAATCAAATGATGACGATAGAAAATTCCTGTCTCATAAAATATTTTCGAGGGTTAAATTGTTAAAAGATAATTCGAAAGAAAGGTTGTTCATTGCATTATATCAGCGAATACGTTAACCAGCTTTGAAATAAGTTGCTAGTTTCGCACCAATAACCCCATCATACTAACGTCCTATCCCGTCTTCGTTAAAGTAACATTAATTAACACAGTTAATCTTCTTAACGTTGAATTTCGTCTCGCTTCGATGATCTACGATATGAAATTTTGTTAAAAATTCATTCTACCTTGTCATATTTCTTGATATACGTTCTGTATATACCTGTTCTTTCCTTTACCCCATCCCCCTACACTATTTCTTCCCTGTAATCTTTTGGAAAGATTATCGAGCAAAGTAAACCGGATTGGTTCGACTTTATAGATAACAATAGCTAGTAAAAATGATCGAAGAATCGAACGTCATTAACCATAATCGAGACGATAATCCTCTTTTCCTTGAATTTTTCGAAAATCGTCCGCAAAGTCGTTTCAACTAAGTTGCACTTTTTTTTCTCTGTCTGTCTCTCTCTCTCTCTCTCTCTCTTTTTATTCTTTTCCTTTTTTTCTTTCCCTTCTTCACAAGCTGAATATTTTTTCTTCCTTTCTTTCTTTCTTAGTTTTACTCTTTGCCACCTATTCTACGTTCTTTGCAGTTACTGCAAAACGTGCCTGGAGAGAAAATAAGAGAAAGATAGAAAGGAAAGGAAACTGTAAAAAGTAATACGAAAAACGTCGCGTAGGGGAAAGAAAAATATCTTTTTAATAGACTTCGCGATAAAGAGATCTCTTTTCTCTCGTGATGGATAATTATATAATATTATATATCGTTTTATACCTTTTGCTACTTTAATCTTCCAAAGAAATTGTTAAATGTAAAAATTTATACGATTGAAAATATATTCATGAACTCGATGATTTTTTTTCGAGGAATGTATTAATCAAATCTTTCGATTATTATTTCTATTGAATTTTTTTTTGTTCGAATCTCAAACGAATCTCATATTTATCTTTTTATTTTTTTATCAGAACAATTTTGTACAGTAGAGAAATGTTGATTGTTTAATTTCGTTTTCACGTGATTTTTTTTTATTCAAACCTCTACTGACAGATTATTTGCTATGATCATTGTAGGCGTTAGGCGACTGTCGACGACCATCGACGAATTAATTTCAATGACCAAGATGTGTTTTCATACGTCGTATCGCGTCAAATGATAGCAAATTCACTCCCTCGAGGCTAAATTAGAGAATGCATTAATCCGCTTTATGTTTCGAATCATGCAGATACGTTCGAACACTGTCGATACCTGCCATTTACGATTCCACAAGTTTGACACATGATATCGAAGTCATTATTGTTGAACTTATTAATATGTGGCATAATTACATGTTATGACATTATAATAATTGTAATACTTTTATCCGATTGTCTGTAATTTCCTTTATTAAATTTTTTTGTTTAATACTCAATAGATTTGATCTAAAAATTGACTTTAACAAAAATGACTATAAGAAAAAATTATTTTTAAATGAAAAGTTCTCTAAATAAATAAATTTTAATATATTTTTCTCACAAAGGTGAAACAGTATAAATTAGGATAATTAATTTTGTACAGAAACACTGATAATATTAAATATTTTTGTTACAAGTATATTTAATTGATGCAAAATATTATTTCTCACCTTTTCTGTCAACAACTTTATTTATTGATAGTTTGATACACGTTGCTTTTTGAGATCTATTACAATTTATTAATTATTTGTAGCTTAGGCTAGCTTGTTTCTAATACGCTTGATTTGTAATTTGATTAGTTACAAAAAGCTCAACGCCGTGCTTTTATACCTAATGGACGATTTCAATCCCTTCTCGAAGGGAACTAAGTTGGAGTTTGGGAACTGTCAGAAAGTGTTGTTTGACCAATAGCCGACAAATCCACTCACATAGGTCCATATAACAGAGAGTAGATATTTTTAGACTGACATGAGTTTAACATGGTTAGTATTGTTGAAGGTATAGGTGAAGATTTGAGAAATGAATCATAAATGTGTGTGTGTATGTGTGTGTCTATCTAGATGCTACCAAGAAATATCGAAAGGTATTTGCAGTACCTTCGAATGTTCACTGATCGAATGTGATAGATGCATAACTCCAGGTAGAACTGACCAAAAAATTGTATCGCCACGGTTTGATCTATTTGTTTATTCTATTTATTATATCTTAGGAATTTTTCTATATTTTATAATTACCTAATGATAATATTAAATCTTTAATATTGTATCATGTGCTTGTGCCAACAGCTAATATCCTTTCAAACTTAGCACCTCAATAGAAAATTACAGAAAATGTTATTATATTATTGAATATTTAAAAATAACAAATCTCAAAAATATTCTCGTATGTATATTAATGTAATTTTATTTGAATTAAATTGAGCCACATTCCATGTTATATATTACCTACTTACGTCTGTACGTAACACATAGATTGATCGAAAGATAATAAAAAAAAGAAAAAAAAAATATTTTGTCATAGATGGGGAAAAAATAAGCGTTAAAAAGATCACAGATAAATGAAAATATGTTCGTTCAGGAGTGTAATCGTGGGGCGATAGGATGGTAAAACTTTGAAGCGCTTATCGTCTCAAAGTCAGCGGACAATAATTCCCGGTTCTCATGTATTATGGATGTTAGCTAAGGGTGGGTAGTCCTACAGGGGATCGCGACAGGATGCTCCATGTTTCTCAACGAGACGTCGACACGCCGGCAGAACATTGAAGCATCCTCTCTTGCCGGAACTTTACCCTCAGATCTACTCCTACCACAATTCCTTAACGTGCTGAATAGTCCGAGCGTTTACTTTGGCTTGCGTACCATTTGCAGTTCAACTGGACTTTGCCAAAATGAATTGTCTTTGCTGTGAGACTAAACCTAGCTTACATTGTTCTAAGATTACCTTGACGTGACCAATCTTTAATGAAAACTTTTAACAAACTAAACCCCTGTTTTTAGAAAGATAGAACTAATATATAGTATATATATATATATTATTATTACAAATTTATTTATTATTTATTAAGTAATCTTTGTGTTACATTATAATGTACAAAATAAGAAAAAAACAACAATTCTTAATGAGAAGGTATCACAGGGAATTTGGACATAAAAAAAAGAAGTAGAACTTAATTTTACTAAGTTGGACGTTTCGTCCCTTTATTGGGACTTCTTCAGTAACTTAATCTTTATAGTTCAGCGTCTTTTTTCTTTGAGTAGACTATACTGAATTATAAAGATTAGGTTGCTGAAGAAGTCCCAATAAAGGGACGATACGTCCAACTTAGTAAAATTAAGTTCTACTTCTTTTTTTTATGTCCAAATTCCCTGTAATACCTTCTCATTAAGAATTTTATTTTTATATTAAAAAACAACAATGTTTTTTAGATATAATACCCCTCGACCAAAAGGAGATACAAATTTTAATTAATTTCGTCGTAAATATTTCGATAAATTTCATTCGATTAATCTTTCATCTAATTTATTTGAGAAAATTTCTCATCTGTGAAAATAGAACTTCTTCTTCTTCTATACTTTATTCACATGCTTCTACCAATTATTTCAAGCTCAACAGTTAAACTCGATGAAACCGGGGCGGAAGGGGGGAAAGCAGAGAGAGAGAGGGGTGGCTTGGTATTTTGAAGAATGTACCGCGTCATTTTGGCGGCTCGTTATTACGGTAATTTTATCCGCAGACATTAATCATCCGAGTATTTATCTAACCTCATCCTTCTTCTTATACTTACTCGGCAGCGGTCCAGTCACCTGGAAATGAATCGTCGAAAGCGTTGCCAACTATTCGGAAAACCCTTCTTGCAGATTTCTGATTCCCGATTTCTTTCCGAGTTTTAAGCCCATACTCGATATGCACAATTTGTTTAATTATAATATTTGATTTTAACCTGCATATAACTATATGTCTACGTATTGACGTGTATATATTTTCAGTAAAAAAAAAAAAAGACAAGAAAAAATGTTATCGACGTTCACAAAAAAAAGAAAAGAAAAAGAATATAAAGAGAGAGAAGAGAAACATAATTTACCAAAGCTTCTAACTGAAGTTTTACGAAGTCTCAGAAGAGATCGAATCTTTGTACAAGTCATCCAAGCCTCGTTCTTAATTAACCGACAGATTTCACGAGAAAACGAGGAACCTGACGAAGATACGAACTACCCCTAGAGAGACAAGGAGAAATCACGCTACGTCGTTCACCTTAAATGCGCAAGTATATAAGCCTGGGATATCGAAGAGTCCTCGTAAAAGAGCAAACTGTTCGAGTAAAGTATCGAGGGGATATATCTCGTCTTACGTATGAGTACATCACTACTTGACATCGACATAAAATTTCTTGTTCAATAATAAGGGTGAAAAGGAAGAAGAAAAAGTAAGAAAGAAAAAAAAAAGAAAATCAACGCGAGAAATATTCTGCTTTTATTTTTTTTCTTTCCCCAAAACGTATCACAGTCGAAAAAACGAAACGATATCGTAATATTACGATAAAAAATAAATATATCATAAGAGAACAAAAATAATTCCTATACGTTGATCATTTATTTAAAAAAAAAAGAAATAAAAAAAACATCGATCGTACAACAAATATTCTAAAAATAATATCTCCTAATCGGATTAGAAAGAAATATATTCCCTGGTATTGTTTTGCAACATTGCACCAGGCAACACGTTACTCGTGGGAAAATTCGTTGGGAAGGAGATAGAAAGGGAGAAGAACAGAAAAAAAAAAAAAAGAAAAAATAAGAAAAATAGATAAAATACAGAAACGGCTTCCTTGTTTGCCAGCTCGTTCGAAGGACGACGACGTGCTAGGAAAAAGGTGAGAATTTTCTGGAAATCCTGATAAATGCCTTCCGGCGGTGGCGGTCGAGCCGTATCGAACTTCTCTGCTTTTGTTCGTTCCCTGGATATACACAAGGGGGGTGGCCTTTCATTATCGTAAATTTTATTTCTCGTCGTAGGCGAACACGTCCGTCGCTTTGCCATGCCACACTAGTTTTATGGCCACCCAGCGAATATCACGATTCGACGTCCCCCACTCGTTACCAAGGTGTTCCAATAAAATCTGAAACAAACCTTCGATCGTACTCTTTAAGTAACGTAACATGAAAAGTATCTAAATAAAAATTACGCAATATTCTTTGATAGATACTTTCAATTATTAATTTATCTCTCTCGTCAATCGTAAGTAATATTTTCTTTTTTTTTTACTCATATTTTTTATCGTAATATCTCGTCTATTTTTTTAATATTCATTCGTAAATTATTATTATTTCACGAATAATAGCGATATTGTTATTAATTCGTTTAGATATCTAATTAAAGTATACCGATTTTATTTATCTTACTTATTTTTTTAATATTCGTTTTTTATAATCGATAAAATTCTTATAAATATAATATTATATATATATATTTACTTATTAATCCGTTTAGAGGTTTGTTTAAAAAACATTATATTTCAAGATATTGGTTAATATAATTTCTGCAAAAGTGATTAAATATAAACCATGTATCCCTCGTTGGCTCGAATTATACCGATAAAATCTTAAATAGATGGTATTTTCGTTTTTGCGGAGAAGAAAGTTTCTTCTTCATCTTTAAACGGGTTATCTTTAATTATAAATGACGAAGGGATTCAAAGATAAGAATATCTCGAGGGGGTAATTTGAGAAAAGGGAAAGGTTTAAAAGGGAGAAAAGGAGATAACTTATATTTTCTCGAACAATATTCCCTGAGTAAGTAGACTTTTTCTCGGCATCGATAATTCGATGACAAGAAGAGGAGGAAGAAGAAGAAGAAGAAGAAGAAGGAAAAAAACTAAAGTAAAAGATAAATTATCGTAACTCGTTGATCAAGCTAAGTGAATAACTAGGAAATTCCGTCAACTTGACCGTTAATTAATTAATCCATTACTATAACGTAATCGCTAAAACTTTAATCGCGTGACTGAAATTACGTTAGGCTTTTAGAACAACCTAAATTGCTGTTAACAACGCAAATAATATTTCACGTTATATCCAATATTTCACATTTCCTATATTTCAATTAATTTAAATAATTAATATAATATCATATCGAACGATTGTGATTGGAAAGTCAGGGAAAATTTGACTTTGATCTCAATTCCTAAATTTCTATCTTTGTATTCAATACGCGTATATTCAATAATTGTACGATTATTAAAATCATATAGAATATCTCGGCACGCAAATTGGCAAGAATAGATAATTAATATCGTAATACAAATCATTTAATTAGATATTGAAAATGAACAAAAATTACCCTACCTAAACGTTATTGATATCTATTAACATATAACAAAACTTAATCGAATTAAATTAATTATAAATTATAATAACACAAACGACCGAACATATATTTGTTGAAAATTTTATCTGTTCTGCCATTCCAAATACTTTATATATATATATATATATATATGTTACATGATTTGACAACAGTTAGATGACTTAATAGTACTTATTGCAACGTATAAGCTGTTCTCAATCTCTAAATCTTATTATTGGTAATTTATTGATAGAATTAGAGAGAGTCAGGGTAAAAAACAAAGAGAGAGAGAGAGAGAGAGAGAAAGAGGATGAAGAAAACGAAACGTCACTGAAATTCACGCTTCGAGGATGTCGTTTCATCGACGATGCGATCTTAGGATGCACGTAAGATAGAAAGCAAGGAAAGAAATATGAAAAAAAGGAAAGGATGGAATGAACACGAAGCAGAAGAAGGAGAAGAAGAAGAAGGTAAAATGGGCTCCGTTGAGACCCATCTCTTCTTCTTCTCCTTTCTTTCGTTCGTTCGTTCGTTCGTCAGTTTTTTCTCATCTGCAAAACGCGAGCGACCTAATTTTCACGCCACTAAGCGTCACGACGAAACCATGGTCAGCTAGTGTCCATGTATATATACTCTGTATTCTACCTACTCTTCCTTGTTACTATATATACCCAAAGTATATACACATAGAACATTTACGAACAACTCTACACAACATATACATCCTGTCTAGATTCGGTAGTCTAACGTACGTAGGTAGATACAGGTATATATAATACATACATGAATATATATATATAAACTCCATTGTCTGTATATGTAGACGGAAACATGTACAACGTAGATAGTCTCTGGAAGGACTCACACATGCCTTTCTCACGCCTGTTTCTCTCTCCTAAAAGATACTCGCCAGCAACGAGTACACACACGTTGCCTCCAATATCCGTAGCGAGAGGGTATTAGGGTAGGTGCAACCTCGAAAATATCAGGCTGACCAAACGGCCTCTGCTCTAGACCATTACTACTACTTGTCTTCAACGTAAATACGTGTGTAATTTCACTCGCGTGTGTTCATCCCATGCCTTTTTCTATTTTATTTCTAATTTTTGTTTTCTTCTCCCTTTTATCTTTCTTCTTCTTCTTCTTATTCTTCTTTTAATTAAAATATAAAATAAGCTTTACAATTCATTAAGAGATGTTGCGATTGTTAATAAAATCACGTGGAATAGAATCCGAGAGAGATGGAAAAAGAACATAAGATGATTTTTATGGCCTGTTAATTGGGAAAGACGAGTTGATCCCATGGAAAACTTTAATTACTCTAGTGTAATAAAGGTGTAATTAGATAATTTGTTTTTCTTCCTCATTCCCCATTTCTTAATCTCGTTATAAAAGATGTTCATTATCTTCTCTAGATTTTTCTTTTTTTCTTTTTTCTTTTTTTTTTTTTTTTCGTGTTATTCGTTTCAACAAAATGTCTCACTCTTTCTTTCTCTCTCTCTCTCTCTCTCTCTTTCTCTAAGGAAAATTTCGATATATTTTTTGGGACGGGAGGGAAAAAAAGGGAACATTCGTATTTCGATGAGTTCGATTTTGTATAATAAATCTCACGACGTTGTGAAGTTGGCCCTTTCGTTTATATTATTAGAAAATATCACGAGTGAGTTGATATCCTATGCAATGACGTTCCTTGTCGTTTGGAGGTAAAGTTTATAAGAAAAATTTCAAAATTTTATCGCGTCACGTCGAGAGTGTTTCTCTCTCTCTTTCTCTCTCTCTCTCTATCTTTCTCTTTCATTCACTATTGCACATAGAAAAACGTCAGCTTTCTGACGTGGTCCTCGATCGAGTTCGCTGCGGGAAATACATAAAATATTTATGCGAACGCGTAGCCATTGTGCTTTGGAGAAATTTGAAATTTTACTGCCTGCTTCTAGTACCGATCGAACATTGCTGTATCTACTATCTTTCTTTATCTCTCTTTTTCTATCTCCCTTTCTCCCTTTTTCCAGATGCACCAGCCTGTATTCGTCGTTCGAAAGCGAATGACGCCGAGGGGCGATTTCGTAGCAAGCTTTCCACTTTGTTTCTATCGAACGAGTCGAACTACGATCCTCCTCCTCCTCCTGCCGCGTGTTATATTCTCTGCCTATACTCTTCTAAGTTTTTTTAAATATTTTTCTATTCGCGCGACAAAAAAGTAATCGTATAATCTACGATATAATATTATAGTTTCATGTGAATCTTATCGGTTATATCGAATATTAAGTATCTAATAGAAAAATCTATTTATAAATCTGAATCTCATATATTAATTTTATGAAAAAAAAACTAGAGTACCTTTTTATAAATATATTATAATATATTAAAAATCGATTTATTTTGTGAATATATATTGTCAAATATGTTTGGTACGAGTATTATTATCGTTCAAATAAATGTGTCAATATAAAAACTGGACAAACTAAAGTAATTCGAATAGTATAATTAAACGAAACGATGTTTCAGGAAGTGGGAAACAAACGGTAACTACTCGTGTCGGTCGCGATTACTTCTTCTCGAGTGGGTGGATACTAAAAAGTCATTTTCGAACGTGTCTCATCCATGTAATTGCAACTAGTCCGTATAAATCTTTCCTCAAAATCATACGTGTACTCTCAAGTAGAACCTCGTAACATACATCCTTCGCGTTTTGATCGGACAGTGTAAACGTACTTCGAATCTCTCATAAGTACGATTTAAGCGTTTAATCGAAAACGATCGATATCTCGTTGCACCATTTCTCCCCTTCCTATTTTCTCTCTCTCTCTCTCTCTCTCTCTCTCTCTCTCTCTCACTTCTCTTCTTTATGGGGACCAACCAACTCCAATAGCAAGTTGCCGAATGGAGGCCAATCGAATTCTCACGAAAATTAATTCCCGATGTCGCACTTACACTCACCAGTCTTCAACCCTTCATCAACAAGACGTACGAAAGGGAGTGAGTGAGAGAGAGAAATGAGAGAACTATTCTATGATTAGTAACGTTCTTACGATCATAGTCAAACAGAGAATGGGATGTGATTTAAAATGAAAATGGAATGGATACTAAAAAAAAAAAAACTATAAGAAACAAGTTTTTAATCTTTGTAATTAATATTTAAAAAAAGAAAAAAGAAACATATATATTATAAAATCAAACACGAGTATCATTTATTTACACACAAACGTATTATCGTGTATAATTTACAATGAAAATAAATTCAATCGTATTAATATCATTCGCGTCGTGTTCATTAATAAACCAAAATTTACCCACGCTACCCTCAGAAAAAAATCGCAATACTACCAAAGCAAGGTATATCATCGATTCTAACAAAAAAAAAATAAAGAGAGAGAGGTAGGAAGAAACGAAGCTTGCTCTTATATTATCTCGCTATTTCTTTCGCATATGATGAAAAAGAAAAAATAGGGAAAAAAAGAAAACACGAGCATACATACACACGCGGAAGAAAAAGTGAGATGGAGAAGGCGTTGAAAACTGAGAGAGAGAGATAAAAATGGAGGGGATGAAAGAGAAAGAAAGAAAGAAAGAAAGAAAGAAAGAAAAAAGAAAGAAACGAGAGAGAGAGAGAAACACGCGGAAAGGTGAGAGGAGAAGGTAGAAGAAGGGATGAAAAAGGGTGGTGGTGGTGGAAACTGCGTCGTAGTGGGAAAGCGTTGCCGAACGGGACGACATGGTGGGAGGAATGAGACGGAAGGGTGAGGATAACTAAAGAGAGATAGAGAGAGGGCAAGAGAGGGAGGAATAGTGGAAGAGAGAGAGAGAGAGACGACGAGGGTTGGTTCGCCAAGCTCAGTTACGCCGCGCCCCTTGCGAAGAGCGCTGCGCCTCGCGAGCGAGATTGTAGTATCTTTGATTTTCGAACGGGGCCCTTTTTCCAACTTCCAAATCATCATCCTCATCTACGAATTCAACGTCATACGTCTGGTCATATCCCCCCATCGTCATATTTCTTTACTCAATTATTTTCTTTAAACGATCATCACGAATTTTGGCGATAGTATTTTTTCTTGTTCATTGTTTCCTTGCTTGGTTTGTTTTGTTTTGTTTTTTTTTTCCGTTTCATATCATCGAATAAAAGAAACAAAACATTCTAAAACTCGGATTGGACTGGATTGGTTTCGTTGGAATCGAATCGGACTGGTACACACAGCACGTGCACGTGCTTTGGGAAAACATTTTAATCGGATCCGTATCCATGGTCTAATATCAGTAGTGAATTATTTCTCTCTAAAGCACGTGGAAAAAACTGATAGATGTAATAACAAAAGTTTGTGTATAGTGTATTCGGACTCTGAGTAAGTAAGTTTCGTGCTCGGTATCGATTACATTCGTAAGGATTGTTATATTGTTCGGATTATTGATACTCGAGTTAGAGTTCGTAAGGATAAACAGAAGTGTTCGAGGATTCTAATTAATATAATAATATTTATCAAGTGGAAAGAGGGATATGATTTTGTCGGTGGATTAGTTGACAACGTGTCTATTAAAAAGAACTTAAAATAGAAACAAATACGAAGAGAAGAAAAACAAAAGAAAAAAAAGATTAAATACTTGTTATCTCGAAATTGATTTTAGCAATAAGGTGGGACACAAGTAAGAGAAGTAAAAAAGGAGAAGCGTAAGAAGAAGGAAGAAGAAAGAAAGAAGGAAGGAAGGAACGATGTGAAAGATCGCAAGCACGAGTGAGAAAGAAGAAAGAGTGTAACGGAGGATAAGGAAAGGGGGGGTGGGTTGGAGAACGAGAAGAGGGCGGTAACGCGCGCGCAAAAGAGACGCACCTTTATGAAAGTTCGACGATAGACCAACAACAATTCGTTTTGCGAAAATCCGTACCGACGACAAAAGTGAACTCCCCGCCCCCTTCCTCCTATTCCTCTTTTTCCTACTACTCCTCCTACTCGGTAAAAAACATTTTCTATAGCACAAAAGCTGCTGCTCTATCATCGAGAAATTTTCCAAATATATTCGTGAAGAAATCTGTCTTTTGCCGTGTGATGGACGAAGTGGAATCCGACAGCGAATCGACAACGTTGGTACCTTAAAAGAGAAAGAGAGAGAAAGAGAGAGACCATCCATTAAAGGTAAATAAAATGCATGTTTCTCATCCTTGATTGCACGATTTCGATTTATTCTAATATCATTACTATCACTTCGTTCTAATATTCAATACAATATTGTTCATTGTACATGAAATCTCTATTATTAATTTATTTTGTTGTCGTTACAAAGACTATGGTTTTTAACTTCCACGAGTGATACTTTCGATAAACTCGTTCAGATTGTTTTACCTAAGTCAATGTTCCATCAAACGAGATTGTTTTCTTACGAAAATCTGATATATTATATAAATATCATAAATTCTATAATAATAATAATAATAATAATAATAATAATAATCTAATAATCAAATAACCACAGAGAATACTTTCGGTATTAGCAGTTAGGTTTAGGGAAAGTAAGAAATTCGAAGAAAATATCTTGGCATAGAAGTTTCGAACGAGCTTTTAACGGTGTGGGCGGAAACGTCGAGTGTCGAAAGCCTTCGCGCTAGCTAGCTCGGAGCCCTCTCGTGACGGTCTGGAACTTGCTAGTAGATTTGGGCGGGCAAGCGAACGTTCGTACAAGTTTTAAAAGTCGAGAGCCTTCCTCGCACCCCCCTTCCACCCCCTTTAACCTTACTCTTCCGCTTTCGAAACTTTTCAAAAGAACTCGACGAATAAAATCGACAGTTGTGTCCCCGCCCCCTCCCTCCTACCTACCTTCTCACCATCTCTGTTACTCTTTTTATTTTTATGAGTGTGTATGTATGTGTGTGTATACAAATGTAGGTATATTAATATTATTGGTATATGTTTAAATGTGAGTGTCACTTCGCCATTCCTCTACACTTCGAATGGTGTAAGCAAATGGGGTTGAATAACTTCAACCTCATTTTTTACTTTTCACCCTTGTCTCGTATAAGTCGTACTTGATAGTCTAGGTCAAGGAACTTAAACTTTACTTGTTTTGATTACTTTTTTTCAATACATAACTGTTTAAATGTTTTCCGAGGGGAAAGAAAATATCTGTTGCTGATAAATATATATAATTTTAATATATATATGCGTTCACAAAAATTATTTTATTTTCTCTCTTTCTCTATCTTTCTCTTTCTCTTTCTCTTTGTCCGTGTAAAGCTTTTAAATGGAACTTGGAAGGCGTTAAAATTTGGCGGGCGTTCCCTTTGTCAAAATACCTAATGATTAATCGTGCGTTTCTCTCTCGCATTAACCTTTGCACGCATTGAATATGTATGCTGATCTCTCTTTCCCGTATAATATATACATGGTACCAAATACATAGCGTATATTATATATGCTATACATATATATATATATATATATATATATATATATATATATACATATGTGTGTCAGCTTTGTAAGCAGCGTGAATTCGTCAATGTCGGAAATCGGAGCGAAAGCTGGGTGAGTGATCGACTACGGTTGAGCCTTTACACAATATTTCCACCCTGTATATATTGCCAATCGCATTCTTTCCGCTAGATTGATATTAGACATGTATAATCACGTAAGTATTCGATTTTGTTTTCTACTTTCGATAAATAGATTAAATTGTCGATTTTGAACATGTTCTTATTTCATAGAAATATTCACGGATTTTAATTGCTATCGATTACTGTCGATTCATTTTTATTCCTTAATATTACCGAAAAACAAATCTATCTTTTTCTTATGATTTAATTTAATATATTCTTTTTCATATATTCCTATGTTTTTTTTTTTTTTATTGCTAGTAGTAAAATATATATAAAAAGAAAGATAAATTCGGTAAGAGAAAGGGGGAGAGAGAGAGAGAGAGAGATAGGAAAGAGAAACGAGGAGTTTTATTTTTTTATTTTTGTATGAAAAAATGAAAAGACTTCGATTTCAGTTCTTTCTCTGTACGAGAAGTATATTCTTCGTCGCTTTTATTTCCTTATCGAATATTCGGTCCTACCAATATTTGTTATTCCAACAACATCACGCATAAACTCCCCCAAGTCCGAATCGTCGTCCTTCTTATTCGATATTCGTTCGTTCGAAATAAATGGCCGCGTACTGAATTAATGATCTTCGATTTTTCCTTTCCTCCAACTTCCCTCCCACCCCCCACCCACACTCCTTTTTCCTTGCTTAATAGATAGGAAAATATATATATATATAGATACCTGATTTTGTTGATAACATAGCACAAAATAAAATAAATACTATTATTCGGAGTCAATATCTATGATGTGCTAATAAAAGACACGTCAGGAAGTTAAAAATAAATTCTGAACGACTAAGAGATAGATCAAGTTTTATGAAAGATTTTTCACGATGGATAAGAAATAAAACAATAAAAGATAGGATAGGATAGGATAGAATAGGATAGAATGCAACGATCTCACGGAGTCTTCGTCGTTTTGGCAGAATAGTTTCTCGTTTCGAGTAATTGGCCGTCCAGTTGCATCGTCGAGCGTTAAAACGTCTTATACGATGCGATCTAGACACAAGTGCAGAAAAGTTTCCTTCTTGCCAAACGATATCCTTCTCTAATTGACCATTGGGATTACATTTTCCCGTTTTCTTTACTTTTACGATGAACTCTCTTTCACTTTTTCTATGTTTTACTTTGTACCTTTGTTTCTAAAGAAACGTTAAACGTATTTCTATAAACTTTACAACTTTTTCGATCATTCGAAATTGATAAACGATAATTCATTTCGTTTCATTTGATCGTTTATTTATATAACAAATATTTTCACATCCTATGATTAGATATTAATTAATTTTTAATCCTTGATGATATATGTCTTTTTTTTGGGACGAAAATCCTGAATATTTCAATTGAAATGTCAAGCAAGGAATATACATATATATATATACTTACTTGTATTAAAGTCGTAGGATTCCAGTGATCGATTGCAGTAGGTCGAAGGGTAACTCTTCCATTAACTTATCACCGATCGAAGACAGAAACCAATTAGTATCGGGACTGATCAATGATCTTAAGACAAGTTCGATTTATCATGATGTAAATAAAAGTCTGAACGTTTTAAGGGAATTCTTTGTGTTCTTTAAATGATTGGAAAAAAACATTTTTTTCGTAAAGTTATATAATATATCGTAAATATGAATACATGTACTAAGAATAATTAAAATTGTTAATTGTTCATAATTATAGAAATATAAAATTTGGTAAAAATCTATGAAGTTTGCTAAACGATAAAATTACACGTGCGTTGGTTTGGTTAAATCGGTCAAGTAATAATCAAATGTTATAATGTTCGTTCGTTCGATCCAATTTTAGGTGTTTCCCTTTAAAAAACAAAAAAAAGAAAAGAAAATAATTAAAAAAGAAAACGATAGGAACAGCCTGGTGAACAGGATTATTTCTATGAACAGTAATGTGGTATTATCTTGGCAAGAATGCATTTTCTGCGCGTCACGTGTGCATTATTTTTCACCAAACTGAATGACCAACTTGATATTTAACGAAGGAAATGAATGACTCGACGAACAAAATAATAATATACGACGAAAATAATATATGATAATAAATGAAGATTTATTTTCTCGAAAGATTTGTACAAATTTGTGCGCGCGAATAAACGGGTAAGCATAGAAAAAAAAAATAGTAAAAAGAGAAAGAAAATAGAAAAGAGACCAAAATGACTGATGAAAACCGAACAGAGAAAGAGAGAGAGAGAGGGGGGAGGAAAAAGAAAAATGAAAATGAAAGAAAAATAGAATACGGACGAGAAGAAAAAGAAGAAAAAGAAGACCGGACATTTTCGAGAAGAAGAAAAACCCGTTAATCTCAACTCTTTATTTCGAGGTCTTAAGTGGAACTAAAAAAAAAATAGGAAGGAGAGAATAATCTTACTATACCCAAAGCGGAACATGAGGAAGAAGAATAGAAAGAAGTAAAGAATAATGAAAAGGAAGATTGAAGAAAAAGAAGAAAAAGAAAAAGAAGAAGAAGAAGAAGAATATGAAGAAAAGAAAAGTTTAAAGAACATTTATCTCGCAAAGAACCGAGCGATGGAACTACTCCGAGACGTTGGGAAAAATTGACTTATTAGGTTGGTCGATGTGATGAGTATAGTTGGAAGGGGTTGCATGGGTGGTTCGGGGGTGAAGGAGGAAGAAGAAAAAATGTGTTACACCTTTCGCAACAAATTATTCTTGCCTGTCGCCCGTCATTTCTTTTCTCGACGTCTCGTTTGGCATGTATCAACGTTGCTGGAAGGTCGAGCAGACGCAAAGTACTCGTGATTGCGTTTGCATACTCGACGAGGTTGACATAATTTATGGGAGCTAGGGAATAGTCGTGTTCTCTTTCTCTCTAACTCTCTCATCCCTTCTCCCTCGTCCTTTCCCTCTCTGTCTCTAGCACTTGAATTTCTCGATCCCCGTAGCTACGATCATTTCCCCTTTAATCTGTTCCCGATAGGTACGTACGATTAGACGACTATACTGATACGGAGGAAGCACTGGAGAATATCAGCAATCGGCGATGCTGGTGTACAATGTAGTTTGAGTTTAACTATGGATAGTATTCTCTCTCTCTCTCTCTATCTATCTATCTATCTATGTATCTCTCTCGTACTACAAGCTTATGACCTTTTCGGTGTTCGCGAAGTACACCGAGTTCCCACTTCTTCCCCACCCTCTACCACCCACCCACCCACCTACCACCTCCCACTCGTCTCTTTCTCTCTTTATCTCTATCTCATTCTCACTCTCACTCACGCACAAGTCGCACATCCGTTGTTACAACATACGTAGGCATATGTATACGTATTGTGTAGTTCGATCCGATCGATGAGAATGAAATTGCTTCGCGATCTGCGACCAGAATTGTTGCTATGGGATAGCTCAATGGGGAAAGTGGTGAACGACGAGTGGTGCCGAGTGCACGATGGTTATATGGAAGGGAACAAACAACCCGAGCATTTTCTGCGAATCGCCAGCAAATATACCATACCTCTTACGTATACGTATAGACTACTTTGGGTTTGTGTTTGTACTTTATAGCACGGTGATTTTATACTTCGGGCGAATCTTCTTTTTCCAGCAATTTTAACCTATAGGAAAAGGGTAGAGAAAGAATGAAAGAAAGAAAATAACAGTTCGTTATTACGTTGTACGTAATCTTAAACGAAATACGTACGATTGTTTTAGTTTTTCGAGCTAGTTTGAAAAATTGTATGAAATTTGTTTTAAAAAAAAAAAAAAAACAAAAACAAACACGAATAAATAATATATTATCTTGATATAGTTAATCGAGTTCCAGTGTTATATTAACCTCTTAATTTTTGATCGAGGAATAGATAACGAACGGTGAAGAATCGCACCAACTACTAGCCATCGTAATTTCCGTTTGAAAAATTATTCCTCCCCGCTGGAACTTTAGAGGAACGATCGATCTATCGATCAAACGAACGATCGATCGATCGAACGAACGATCGTGGCAAAATCGCGTCGGGGTTACTACTTTGACGATTCGTTTCGTTCGATCCCCGATAGACGTCTCGCAAATTTCCGCGAATCCGTAATTTATTCGCGGTAATCAATCATACCTGAACGAAATGGCGACGTATCACAGCACATATTACGGTTCACGGATAGACGGGATCGCGATTTTCTTTGACGCGTGCCACGCTGCTCTTCTCTCACTCATATTCTCTCTCTCTCTCTCTCTCTCTCTCTCTCTCTCTCTCATTCTTTATCTCTCTATCCCATCGCGTATTGTCGCGATGCACAAGCAATATCAGGATACGAAAATTGGACGCATTGAGAGAACGAGATAGCAAATCGCAATCTCGTGTGATCTTCGTATTAATGTTGACGATGCGTGTACCGTGACGATCAATATTGAAAAATTCGTTCTAGCCTATTTCTATCTGGCTAATCTACGATCTCGATAATCGATTTTTCCCTTCAAAAATGATATTTCCTTCTTGATGAGGAAAAAACGCCTTTTTTTCCTAGACGATCGATTTTTAAACCACCGGCAGATGTTGCCGATATTAGAATCGGATATCAGGCAATTTCAAATGAAGCTGAGAGAAAAAGAGAGATAGAGAGAGAGAGAGAGAGAGGATACTTATTTTAAGATAAACTCTAAAGTTTCATAACAGCCGGTCAATGATTTTTCACGAGTTTACTTACTTACGTTCACTAATTAAAGATCCAATATCTGCTGGATGCAATCGCGATTTAAAAGTTCGTTGCGGCACAGTAATCCGTTTAGCCTCGGAAAATTGATCTAGAGAGTTATATAGATCCGATAATAAAGTAGGATCCAAGTGCCAAGCATCCATAATCAAGACGCGGAAAATGCCAAAGCTGATATTGGCTTCGAGCCCAGGGATTTTATTTACTGCGGCCTTTTCTTATTCTTCTTTACTTTCTTTTTTTTCTCTCTCTCTCTCTCTCTTTCTCTCTCTCACTCACTCGCACGCTTTTTCTCGTTTGACAAAAATAACGCTTGCTTTATAACCAACCGATAGTTCGAAGAACTTCTTTCGGGAGAAATGATTTCGGTGACTTTAAAATTACTTTCAAAGCGAAAAATAAATCAACGTATTCGCGTAATTGAATAATTCGTTAAATTTATTATCCGTATTATATTTATTTTTCGCTGGATGGAAAAAAAAAAGGAATTGTTGGATATAATTTAATTAGTATTTTGTTTCTTTTTTTTTTTTTTTTCCTTTCACCGAATTGCAACTCGTTTGTGGATATCTCTCACTGAGTGAATGTATTTACAATTAGAAAAGCTCACTCTCCGAATATAATATTTAACGAGCGCTTTTATGCGTCCGGTACGCGGAGCAGCACTCTATCCGATAGGTCATAGTAAACGAACACACGCTAGTCACAAATTTAACGAAGCGTGTTTTAAACGCACCGCGTACGAATCGCATTGCATGGATTTCAGGGTTTGCACAACGCAATGGGGGCTCAAGCCTTCTCATAGCGTCGCATAATGTATGTACGATGGAGAAAATTATTTAGAGTGCGAGAGCTAACGCCATTTTAACGAAGTTTCGCTAGATCGATTTCGCGTTTACTATTTTTTTCCTTTCTATCACGTTTCGCACACAATTCCCCTTTTATTCGGTTTTCTTTCTCCTCCTCTCATACGTCACCCGCAGCACGTTTCATTCCCTTTTAATTGTTTTTTTCCTCTTTTTTCTTTCGTTATTTCTCTCTCTCTCTCTTTTTTCTCTCACACACTTCGGTGGTTTGTTTTTCTATTGCGTTATTTTAGAAAAAAATAAAATAAAAAAAAAAGAATAGAATAATAGGAATAAATAAAACCGAGAAGAGTTATTTGAAATCAACGAAAAATACACGCGAAATCACGGTGACGCATTTAACTTGAAAAATTTTCTTTCTTTAACTTAGTTTAAACTTAACATGATTCACGTTCACAAAAGAGAAGATGAAAATGTATTCAGGTTCTGTTCCTTTTATTGCCTAGATTCACATTTATTAACTTTTGAACCTCTCGGGCACGTATATTTCAGTAGGACTTTTTTCTTTCGTTAGGTCCGTCCGTCCGTACGTCCGTACGTCCGTACGAGTGGCTGCTGACTTTCGGCGAATTTTCTATCTCTATTTTTCTTCGATATTTTTCTTTCCCTCGATTTCTTCTCTTCTTTCATACCGTGGCTCTGCTATGCGGCAGCAGGGATTCCGTCCAAACTATCCAAGAAATATAACGACTTTAAAAACGTACATAACCAATTATAAATAGAATGAATTATGCATGGGGTGGGGGGGGGATGCATTTAAATTGAAAACAAATGGACTCTGTATTTTGTTAACGCATACTATTTTGACATGATACGTTTCATTTAAAAAAAGGTCTACCTATGCGTGCAATAAAAACGTGGTCGAAATGGTTAACGAAATGATGTTACATTGTCAGTTTCTAGTATCTCGAACATACGATGAAAAACAAAACAAAACAAAACAAAAAGGCTGCAAGTTTTTGTTTTATTAATACTCAAGTTGAAAAGTATATGAAGAGATTTTTAAACGATACCGATGTGTGCCCATTCGAGTATAATTTTTAAATAGACAATATTATTCTCTTTATATATCGCGTAGCATGCAATATTTAAGGGATGATAGAAAATTCTCAAAATAACAACTAATAATATTTTTCAATCGTCTATATTTTAAATTCAAAAAAATTTAAATATTGAAACAAAAATTATAGTACGATATTAACCATCATTTCGTCATCGAGTGGTGTAATTTAAGATGCACGGATGGAAATTTGGAATTTTTCGAAATATTTTAAGCCTAATTACGAATGAATATAATATATAGGTGTGGCATAAGCAACTCATTGATTAACCGATTAGGTTTGCGATGAAAGAACGTTTGAGTACGCATCAACGAATAGGCACGTCAACGGGGGTTGCTCGAAATGGTGCCGAGTCAGGAATGGAAAGGTCGCGAGTCGCGAATGGAATACCGCACATACATACCTATATATATATATATTTATATATAGAAGAAGCTCATATGTGCGAGAACAAGAATTCCCCGAGTGCTCGCGCATTCCACTTCTGCTTTTTCTCTTTTCATTCTTTTACGACGTAAATCTACCAACTCCCTCCCCCACTCTCCCACCCTCACAACTTCACAACCACCACTTCTACCATTCCTTATACGACTACTTTCTTTTTTTTTCCTTCCTTCCCTTCCTTCTTACTCTTCCTTCATTTCAACCGTTTTCATTTCTCTCTCTCTCTCTCTCTCTCTCTCTCTCTCTGTTTCTCTCTTTTTATCTAAAACGGCACCTAGTTTCGTTACAGTCGACTTTGCTCGTTGAATCTCGCGAGACGACGGGCGTTACGTTAGAAGAACTTCGACAGGGAAAAGTTTTTAACGGTTTAACATCTTCCGTGTTATTTCACTTATATTCCCTGCCTATCCGTTAAATATTTTCCATCTTTTCGTTTTTTTATTTCTCTCACGACAACCCCGGAGCCTTCCCAAAAAACGTTGACGTCCTTTTGTATTCCTTTCTACTAGTGAGAAAACGGTTTAATCGAATCAGTCGCACAATGGGAAATTGAAGATTAATATTTGAAACGTAAATAAATTTCCCAAATGCTTTCTCCCAAAGGGATGTACACTTGCATATAAATGATACGTATAAAATAATGATTTCATACGTGATACGAATAAAGCAGGGATTATTCATTGGTCCTGGAATATGGAATCTGAATAAATTCGTTTTCACTAAAACTCTGTGCCTCTATACCACCTATCCTTTTTCTGTAATATTGTTTTTCTATTAATCATGAGACATTTGAAATATTTTATTCTGACAAAAGGATCCGAGTTACGAATCCTATTGGATATCTATTATAAATATTTCAACGAAGTACGATTTATTTTACTTATAATAAGGGAACAAATTAAAATCGATCGCAGTCGACATGTTTGCGCGAAAGAAGAAAAGCTCTCACTATACGAATAATAATAATAATAATAATAATAATAAAACAGAACGAGCGACGATTTAAAGCATTTCATTAATTATTATAATACCACAGAAATTTCTCGTATTCGCGATTTCAAAGACTAACAAACACGGTAGGTGTATATGAAGTTTAATTTAATTAACAAAATATGTATATCAGATCACTTTTTTTTAACTATAGACAACAACAACAAAACGAGGAGTATAATAAAGTTAATACTTTTGTTATTTAAACGAGAGAAGTGACATAATAATTTCTGCTAATTTTGCTCACTCTCATTCGAACTATGATAAAATGATACTTGGGTCACCTTGGCAACACCGACCTTTGTATCGTATTTCGTCCGAATAACGTAGCTCCGGCAAAAGGCGTTGAAAAAAATGAGATGCACTTCGTCTAAAAGCGATATAAAGGCTGGAATATGCGTGTACGGTTTTTTTTTCTTTCTCGCGCAATATGTTAAAAAAATATACGCTTATACACGCGCTCATGATATTAGTTGGAACGAGAGAGGTAAAAAAAAGAATATTAAATATGTGTTGGAGAGAGAGAGAGAGAGAGAGGTAGAGTCGTTAACTTTTACCATATCTTGGAACAAATTAGTACGCAGTGATGCGTTAGAGGTGATGTATAAGATAAAAAAAATATAATAAAACATTCTTTTAACACACATTATTATAGAATTCGTGAAAAAGAAACTGAATCGTTGGACTGACTGATCTATACATTAAATTATCTAAACCTTTCGATCAACATTTTCACGAATACCTATTTTATTTGATATAGGAATTGTCCCGATTTCGCATTATTTTAATAGAACTAAACTATTTTGTTTTTTTAAATGTGTGTGTTTAACAATATCGTTCGTATAAATTTTCTTTCGAATAAACGCACGTTGGTGTGCACGAACATACATTCTTTTATACTTTATATCAAATTTGATTTATTTTTTTTTTTCTTTAAAAAAGAAAGTATTTCTTAGCAAGTTGTATCGCGATCGTAGGGGTCAACCTATATAAATTTCACCCTCCGAAACAGCCCGCCTTTCCTTCGTTTTACGTTGTCAGTTCTCTCTCTCTTTTTCTCTTCTCTTCTCTCTCTCTCTCTCTCTCTCTCTCTTTTACTCTCTTGCTCTTTGTCTCGCAGCTTCGTTCTCGGTGGTAGCTCTACTTCTTTCACGCTCCGCTTGTAATTCTCCTCGTGCTCGAAAATACGTGCCACCGGCACAAAACCACTCCGAGTTACGAGACAATAGACGCCTATAATCGCCAGCATTTTACTTTATTTTCTCTCCTTCTTATCGCGTCAGGAACGCTTAACAACGAGGACGAGATTGAGGTGTTCGAAAAAAAAAAAAAAAAGAGACGAATTTGTTTTCGTCCAAAATTTAAACGTCAAATACTATTCATCGTTCACACAAAGATCGAAACAAAATATTATTTTTTATATTATTTCTCTCTTTTACATCTTGATAATAATTATTTTTTCAAATAATTCGATTATAAATTTTATCACACATTCAAAATAATATTTAGAAATTTATTATTTTTAATTTTAAATACAATTGAAATCCATTTCTCGGACGAAATTATCGAATAACTTATGTCTTTATCTTTCCTTTTTCTTTTTTTTTTGTAGAAAAGTCTGAGGGAAATTTAAGTTCTTAAAATATGGATCAGTAATTAGTTGGGTGATTTGCGAACAGTCAAGAGTTAAAGTGCCTCGAGTAATCAGGAAGCTATTTTCTGCAACGTCGGTATCCTATCTTATCGTTTGGTGCAAATATAATAGGTCGGCGGTACGTGTTTAGAGGCAAAACGAGTACGTTTCATTGTGGACTATTGTTTAGAATGATATGCGTGTTTACGAGAATATAAACGAGACGTGATATTATACATTTATACGTAATCCTGTTTAAAATTAAATATCGTTGCATGAATATAATATACGTATATGATATATAAGTTTTAACGTGATCTCCGTTGATATTAATTTCTAATGATCAAAATTATTGACAATAAAATACTGATCAATCCACTGATTATTATATTATATATCATAAGGTTAATAAAAAGTTTAAAGATAAATTATTATTACGAAAATATATATTAAGTTAATTTAATAATATATAAATTACAAAAACATTATACTTATTGTTATAAGAGAAAGTAATTAAAATAAAGTATATTATTGTAATAAATGAGTTAAATCGAGGTAAGATAAAGTAAAGCCTTAAATTAGCAAGTAAAGTTCTAGATTTCAAGATCTTGTGTTCAGCAGGAACGTTGAAAAGACACACGAGCTCTCGATAGAGGAACGAGAAGAGGAAGTCGATGAAGGAGCCATTCGTCGTCCTTGTTCTCGTCGTCGACGGGATATGTTAATTAAGTAAGTCATCGACCTCGATCTGTGCTCAAACTTCCAAGAACATCTGCCGAATTGCTAATCGCCCGACGAACGCTCCAAGTCTGAAGAACTTTCCGTGACGCATCTCGTTTCGTCCCGTAAGGTTCTACTCGCATAATTTTGCCATTGAACATTACCGAGGATCGTTGTGTCCCGCATTCAGAATCAGTCGAGGAAGCGGTGAAGGGTGGAGAAGAAGAAGAAGAAGAAGAAGAAGAGGAAGAAGAAGAAGGGGACGAAGAAGAAGAAGGAGATGGAGAGAGAAAGAGAAAGAAGAAGAGGTGGGGAAGGTGATTCCAGCAGGGGTTTACCATCTCGTTCGTTTTCCATCCACCGAGTGTGTGCTCGCGCGTGCCTTACCACCCTCTCAGAAAGCTCTTCTCACCATCACCACCACTACCACCAGGTCTCTTCGTAGCACTCTTGGCAGTCTGGAATACAAATTGCTTGATAGCGTGTCGTTCTGCGAGTAAAGTAGATAACAGTAATTAGAACATCATCCCGAACGCGAGCAGGCCCAGTTTAGTCTCCAAAACATGTTAGGTTTCTCGACAACCCATCTCCTCTAACGTTCGTTAAACCCAACGATTTAAAACAACTTTCCCTTACTTACCTTCTATTTTTCTCTTTATGGCTTTTCATTTGAAATTACCTTTAATTTCCTTTCTCTCCAAACGATCTCGTCACTTAAACTTATCTACTAACGGGAATTGCTTGTTAATGCTTATCGGAAGTATCTAATTTTCCTCTTCTAGATCGAACTACATTGACTCCTATGTGTGTTCTACTTATTACCGGTTAGAATCCGATTTAGTTTCGTACTTTTTTGGAAAACTCGATAATGCAACGGCGTATCGAGATCGTCTATCTTGATTCAACGACCCTATTGCATTAATTGCATTAGTTGCAAGTTACGTGGTGACGAACAAATCCTAACAAGATACGGTTTGCCCAATACCCTGCGTTTAATTGCTTACTTCTATTAACGCGATGGAAAGAGACAAAAAAAAAAAGAATTAGTGATATAGATAGACGTGGATTACGATTTAGTAACGTTTACTATTTTCGGTAGAAAACTACGGGAAATTCAAACATCTATCTACTAGAAGCGTGTATGAGGGCACTCGTGCGTTACGATAATGTACAACGAATTACTTGTAGTTTTCTAGTTTAGTTTATCTGCCTGGTGTTAATTCATGTGTATTTTAGAACGGCTAAGCAACATTTGTCGCGTGTACCAAAAGTATAATCATTTCTCTTTTAACCTGTAAATGCTAGGTGTGTAGATGCAAATTGCATTTAAAAGTCATATTTATTACATTAAAACAAGAATAAAAAAAATATAGAAATTGCGGCAGACATTTGGATCGAAGTATAATTGATGTTAAATTATGCGGAGAGCTATTAAACCTTGATAATCTGTAATTGGTTAAATTTAATTCGAAGATTTTTTTTCATATATATAAAAACAAGAAATTTCTCTCGGGTATAATTGTATTTCTTCTCGTTTTTCCTTTTTTTTCTTTTTTTTTACAATGTTTCAAAACGTTGGTTTAGTAAAAAGCGAGGAGTATGCAAAAAAAGAAAAAGAAATAAATTAGGTAAAACAACACGGTTTTTGTTTTAAAATTAAAACCACCCAAATGATATACGTGTTTCCCCGTGTTGCGTTTAATTAATGATTTTAATGTTTTTTTTTTTTTGCGAAAGCTCTATCAATACGATTCATACGTATATATTAGTTTTCGAGTATAATAATATCGAGTTATTCATTTTCTTTCTTATATCGTTTGTGAGAATGTTTTGTGATTTTCAGTCATGACGCGTTGGATCTCATAGAATGCATTTGTATTGTCGACGATAAACCACACCCCACAGAAATTTTCCAGGGACGTCGTCGCGCGTCCGTCCACGGGACGTATGGATTTCAAGCCGCAAACAAATTCTCTCGTTCTCGTCACACAGCAGACTACTACGATGGTACACGTTTAATTGCTTCGCACGGGATCGAGATGGATGAGTGCTTCCTATGATATTTCCGCGTATGTTTCGTCGAACATTGATGGCGGTGACTTTTGATGCATGGCTAGAAAGGACACCACTGGCTAACGAAATAAATTCTTTCGCATATCATTCTCAACATACCTAACTATCTCTCTCTCTCTCTCTCTCTTTCGTTTGTGGTTCACGTATTCAAAACCGAATCGATTTCTCGTTGAAATTCCAAGAATTAAATATTTCATTTCTATTATGTTAAATATCTTTTCAAATAAGAACGCGCTTTTTTGTTTTTAACGTTTGTTAACTGCAAGAAAATTTTCTATCGGAGTTATTTAGTCCTTGGAACGAATGGTAAACGAAGCGAGAGAAAAATTTTCGACATCGTTAGCATAAAACGCATCTCTCCGCACAACTGTTCTCCCCTTCCCACTAACTATTTTGACTCACTTACATTAGTTAGTCTTTATCTTTCTCTTTCTTTTTATCTTATTGTCTCTCTCTCTCTCTCTCTCTTTCGCATTATTTTTTCTCACCGCGTTGGCCACGAATATTCGAGAACAAAAATGACACTGCCGATCGTGAAATGAGTTTTCAAGAGATCCCAACGCTCGGGGAGTTTCGAAAAGATCATATAACGAAAGAAGAAGGACCCACTTTGGTAACTTTTTTTCGCGAAAACTTTACTCGGAGGATGCGCGAAAATGGGCACGAGGGAACGTAATTTTTCTTCCGTTCTCGTAGTATAGTCGAACGGAAAATGTGTGTACTCTATTTTTCTCTTCTTTTCCCTACGAAATTATTCATTTTTTTCTTCTTCTTTTTCCCTCCCACTGTGCGCGGGTGTTTCTTTACTTTTCTTTCACTTTAAACATATATATAGAGAGGAAGAGAGATAGTACTAAACACCTGTCGCACGTAGAATTGTCAATAAATATCGGCGTAACATCAGAAGAAATGACTAACTTAGGTCAACCAATCTTACATTGGTTTGTACTCTTTGTTTCACGATGAATCGGAAACTTCATCGATAGTTTTGATTTCGCACTTTACTCAACGATAACCTGTCGTAGAATGAAACGACGACGACGACGACGACGACGACGACGAAAACCATTCAAAAACTTTCTCGTGTCCTCGTTTTCCCTTTAAAACGGTACGATCTCTTAGTCTTGCGATCGACGACTATGGCGACGGACAAAGTCGGTCGTTTGAAACTTAGAACCGAGGCTTTGAGATTGTCCTCCAACCTCTATCTTTCCCCTTAAAAGACGTCTTCAAACAACTTTGACTTTTGGAAAAGGGATGCGACCCTTCTCTTCTTTTCTTTTCTTTCTTCTCGTGTTCGCGAGCTTTCAAGTAAAGGAGAAATGATACGTATTTTCTTTTCTTTTAATTGTTATCTAACTTAAAGATCTTTCGAAAACTTTTACAAATGTTATTTTGTTAATAAATAGGTATCGTAGGAGGGAATTTGGACATTTAAAAGAACTAGAACTTCGTTTTGATTAGTTGGACGTTTCGTCCCTTTATTAGGACTTCTTCAGCAACTTAATCTCTAAAGTTCAGCGTCTTTTTTTTTATTTAAGCAGACATACATTTTTGTAATATTCAAAACACTATACATCTAAACCTTGTTATCTCTTGATCCGTTATATTTGAACACTCAACAAAACTGTTTCAATCTAGACTTATTTTGTTATTTCCTCGCGATCATGTACTTTATATTTATTATTTATATTAACTAATTAATTATAATAAAAGTTAAGAGAGATTATGTATAAAAACATATAGTATAAACGTAAACCAATAAAAATGATAAATCAAAGATGTTATCTCTCATAGATTATCAAAGATTAAATTATATATATGATACAATGATAACAATAGCGCATCGTAGATCAACTTAATTAATTCTTTAAAAATTTCATCGTCACACATTTTCGAGAGATACGAAATGAAATCGCCAAGGTAGAAAAGTAGAACGCGAGCAGTCTGCTACGAGGCATTCGCCCGTAATAATTTTCGTCCAGTAAATTTCGCGGATAGGCTCGTAGGTGTGTTACCAGTGGCGCACCGAACTATCGTATAATTTTCCACCGTATAATTGTCACATTTAGTTTGGTCACCGTTACCGGCAATTTAACCACATATTTTTCGCTCCCGTGCCTTTCTCACTTTTCGTTAGATTCTAACGTTAACGTTGCTTTGACCCGAGAATACGGCAACGCTTTGTGGTTGGGTTTTAATTTTCATCGTGGAATACGTGAAATTGTGAATAAACATATTCGTCAATCTTTTATCCTAAATTACTTGTAAATTATGACAATGAAAAATAGATCACATTCTATTTTTGAATTTTACGAGTTAACGTAACATTTTAACATTTAAAACGCGATCATATAATCGTATTTGTTAGTCGTGAATGTAAAACTTCTGTGGGGTTCTTCATTTACACGGTCCTATCTTTTTTTCTACGTTGTCCAAACAATTCCATTTTTACGAGAACCGAGAGGAATGTTCGTCGTTCGCGTGTGACGTTAAACAGAAATGCACCGAAGCGAAATATATCAGAAAACCAGCGTTATTTTCCTTGCTGTTTGTATACCCCTATCGTTTGGGATCCGCATGATAGACAGTTTCTGTGTAACGCCGTTCCATTTAACGTACGAAACGATTTTGGCCAAACACGAAGAGGTCCGAGGTTTCTATACGTGTATACATATACATATGTGTATTTGTACACATGTATAAACCAAGTTCGTTCACGAATCCAGTATTAGCGTTCAACCCGTGAAAAAACGATCCGATAAAATACAATAGCATGTAGGTAGTTTTGACGAAGGGTGAATCGCTTTTTTATCAACAGATCGATATCGATCTCGTTTACTCGATTTTAACGTAACGTTTCATTATTCACGGTTACGTACCTATCTCTCGTAAATAGAATCGAATAATCGCGTTTAAAATCGTACGTCGTGCACGGAATCGAAGTAATGTTTGAATTAGCCCTGTCATCATTCTCCCATCGGGTTTACCCTATTTCCGTTTATACGAAAACAAACGAAAAATCGTGATGTGTATTTTATTTATTCAACTTTGTCCTATACATTAACATTATATTCTACGATCGATAAGGAAAAATACGGAATAATCGTTGAAACGAAAGAAAAATATTGGAAAAAGTCGTCGAATCATTTTGATATATCAAAGCTGCGATTACGCTGGAATGTATGAGTGGACGCGCGCGCGGGCGTCCATGTGTATTTGGGTGTATGTGAGTGGATGGGTTGACAAACGGAACGCATAGACGCATATGAGAGTTTTTGTTCGGTCGAAATTCCGCTACGCTTCGAATAGAAACGCGAATTCGCGGTATACGGGTAGAAGGAAAACATCAAAGAGAAGTCGCGCATCATTAAGCATATTTACATTTTCAACGAAATCCGTTCGAAAAGAAATATACATATATTATATATACGCATACATAATGTTGGGAGTAAATAAATTGCATAAAAATGTTCGATATTGAAGGAAAGTATACTTGCGAATTTGTTTTCTTCTGTAACAAGCCCAAGTAGAAATGATATACAAATGTTAACAAATGAGACTTTATATTCGAGGGTAATCAAGTACACGTGTCTCTTAAATTCTAGATTTTTTGTGTTTTACGATTTCAAAAAATATCGGGTTATCTGTAATAAATATATTTTCCTTTTCCACAAGATTCTGACTAAAAATTTTGATACATTTCAAGTAGTATAAACTGAGATATACGGTCAGACGGTGATACTCGCAGTAGTAAAAATCTACGATGTGGTCAGACAGGAATCGAAAAATTTGAAAAAAGAACGAAATAATAAAGAGAGAGAGAGAGAGAGAGAGAGAGAGAGAGAGAAAGGAAGAAGAATAAGCGCGATGGACGTTAGGAGAAATAGTGTAAAATCAGCAAAAGACCAACCTGAATTCATTCAACGTAACACGAGATTGGCTGGGTTCTCGTTGCATGCACCGGTGCACTGATTTTGTATCTGGCTCTTTTTTTCTTTTTCGTTTCTATGATTCAGGTGTCGATGTAGCTACTCGTCGAGAAAAAGAGGAATGGTAAATTGCTGAGGTAAGCGATACCAAACGAGAAAGAGTAGGAGAATGGTTAGGGACGGTGGCGGGGGCAGGGCGGGGGAGAGAGGAGAAGTGAGAAAGAGATTGTAAACGTGTGAACCCACAAGAATACTTTGGTATCGGGGAATATTTCAATACAGACAGTCTTTCGTGGAGTATCTACATCGGTTCAAATGGATTTGGCAGAGGAAAATTCGATGGTACTCGTTGTCGCTTATTTTTCTCATCGATAAATCCTTTTATTCGTTTTTCCATGCGTTGTACCAATGTCCTGATAAAAATGTCTCCTATTCGAACCACCCCCAAAACTGGGTTACATTTCTAACCATTAGAGAGAAATTTGTTTTTTAAATTTCATTTTATTTTGTTTTTATTTATTTGATATGAAATATCTTATATTTTCATAAATTTCATCTTCTTATTTTACTGGGGAGTACCTAAAAATAAAAGAATGGGTTTACTCCAATGGAATTTTTCTATTTTATCGTCTAATAAAAGTCGCGGAATTTTTGAGAAGTAGATCGAATGGAAATCGTTGGAGAATGTTGGCAGGAAGGTGATGTGTGCGTTTAAAGATTGTGAGGAATTTTCAAGAGAGAGCAAAATAGTTGGCAAGAGGGGGTGAGTAAACGCACGGCAATCGAGTGAAAAGCAACGTCAATGGTAAAACCGAGTCCTATCTCTGCATGGCAGTCGAATAAATGTTCGATGCGGTCTGCTGTATCTATAAACACTCTTGTGAATACGTGTGCCTCTTGGAATCCTTAAGTGCTAATGTATACCAACTCTTTATAATACATACATATGCAATTTGTGCAGGTGTATGAAATTGTAGTGTGAGATACCAGGTGTGTGTATATATATATTGAAAAACAATACACAGTGAGGCATTTAAATTGCATAATAGAATAAAATAATATAATATAAAATAAAATAATTTTTTTATATAGGGCAAAGTCATACTATTTAAATTGTATATATATGTAATATATATATATATTAAATATATGCAATAGAGTAAAGTAAGTTTCCTAAGCTTTTTATTTCTTTTTTATTAAAGTATATTTTTTATTATACTACAAAAGAGGCACGCGTAGGTCGTAAAATAATTTTTTTAAGCTCTATATATATATATTTTTTTTAATATTCTAGAATTATGTATTTTTTATTACTTTACATAAATTTAAGTAAATAGTAATAAGGGAAAGGTTTTTTCTCTTAACGATATTTGAATTAAAATATCTCTGTGGGTAAGAATTTTTGTTTTAAAATAAATTTCATTGTTTTTAAAATAATCCTAGAAAAAAGAATTATTTTACTTCTACACAACACTGTGTGTCATTTTAAATAATCAAAGAACTTTTTCTACAATATCTTAAACTTGTCAATTTTTTTAAATATTTAATCCAACTATATACATATATAGATGTAAAAAGGTTTCTTACGTAGTCGCATAGATAGAACGATTAGGAGAAAATTCCCTAAGCTTTCTTGAATGTAACCGACGATATTCGAGTAACGCCAGAATGTTGTTTCAGTCTCACGTATATACTTACTTATCGTTGTCCCAGGTGAGCAACTATTTAAAAATGTATCCGTGACTTTTTTCCTATCATACTCGATCGCTTATCCTAGTTCTTCGTACCCTTACCTACCCTTTTCTCTAACCTTTTAACATTTACACGATTAAGATTTGCCAAATCTTACTAGAGGTGTTTCATTTCTTTAACAAAACTTACTTATTTTAATTCAAATTTGAATTCAAATGATTTGGCCATGTATTTTACGGAAACTTCGTTTAAACTTATTACTTTAATTGAGTGTAATTCTATGTTATAGAATTTGTTAAAAATAAATATAATTTGTACTATCGAATATATTATTTTGATTGTATCTTTTTTCGTTTCATTTTTTCGAAAAGATCGTAGCACAGAGGTACGATAAGAGACAGGTATTCTGTATATTCTTTTACGAGTATTTTAAAATTCGAAAATAGAGGAAAATATAATAAAAAGACAACTTTCTGTTTTTCCCCCATGTCTCCTCTTTTCTTATATTTTTATATTTATTTTTATTTGTGTATTTTTTTTTTATTTCCTCTCTGTGTTCGTTCTATTTATATTTATTCTTTTTTCGTTTCTTCTTCTTTTTCTTCTTTTTCGTAGAAAACGCGAGTAAAACAACTCGACGGAATTATGAATTCTTTTAAGGAGCTCGCATTTCCCCCCCCCCCTTCCTCCTTTGGAAAAACGAAGTCCAAGGAAAGCTACGTTTTTCCCTTGGTATGACAAATTATGAAAGTCCTTCTAAAATCCGCTTCACATCGTCCATGATAAATTATAAAAGTCAACGAAGAAGGTTCTTTCTCTCTCTCTCTTTCTTTCTTTCTTTCTTTCTTTCTTTATTTCTTTCTTTCTTCCATTCTTTCTCTTTTCTTTTTTCTCTTTTAAAGAGTACACAGTAAGGAGTTAAACGATGGCAGAGTTGATGGTAGTCGATGAGAATGAAGTTGTTCCTTTGTTGCAATGATTTATATCATCTAACAAAAATGACCGAGCACGTTGCTAAAATATATACACACGTATAGTATATAGTACATATACATATATACATATATATCATACACATACGTATTTACCTGTCTTCTTGGTTGTCTGACTTCTCGCTAACACGTTTCCCATCTTTCCATTTTATTTGTATTATTCTTCGTAGCGAGAGAAGCAGAAGTTCCATTTACGAGAATCGATCGTGAAAAATTTCACCATTTCTCAGAAGCAAAAGGTAGTAACTTCGAAACGCGTTACTTGACATATTACAATTCGACGACATCTCGACAAAGAAATATGACCGTCTTCGTGAACCGTGTTATAAGTATTTCATCGTCTTCCCGGTACGCGCCTTCCCGTACAGAAGAAAGGCAAAACTTTCGACAAATTTCTGCAAATTATAACGAAAGGATTTCTCCTCGGATAAGAGAAGAACTTCGTCTTCCGATCTTATTAGTCAGTTGGACGAAACTTCCTCTCGCTATTCTCGTAATTCATTGACGTAATTAAAAAAGGGAGCAACATTCATCCTACGAAATGAACGAACTTACACTGTCTGAGAATATTTGAAAATTCTTACGTAAAAATATGAATACGCGTATAGAATTGCGAAATGAGATAAAAATAAAGTAATACCTAATATCGTGTTTATCAAATAAATTCTTTGATAGATGAATGATGAGAAAAAAAAAAAAAACTCATACGAACGTATGAGAAAATGAGAATGTAATTAAACACTAAACGTTAATATTATATCCTCGTAAAATCTATTCGATCTTAAAAACTTCGTATAGAGAAATAGGTTTTTCTTCTTAACGCTATCGTAACGTCTCCTTTTGCACATTTTTACTCGAATTAAAGCCGTGTAACGAACTTGCGATCGCGATAACGAGTGAAATACGTCGATGCGAGATAAAATTGTTCTTTCCTTTTCTTTCCTTTACTTTTCTTTTACTTTACTTTTCTTTTCTTTTCTTTTCTTTTCTCTTCTTTTCCCTTTCTCTCTTTATCTCTTTGTTAGCCGCAGGCTAAATTCCTTCGGAGAGACGGAACAAAGCTTGAGTTTCTCTCTTGGCTTTTTAGTTTAACGTCCAGTATTACGATTGGCAAACGAGAAGAATTTTAAACGATCCATTTTCCGACCGTTGTATTAACGAAGTTGGGTGAGGCGGAGGAACGGTGCGAAATATTGTAATCGGGTGAAATGGATATATATATATATATATATATACATACATATATATAGATATATATAAACGCAAATAAGCCGCAGGATCCGTACGAACGGATCGATGGGTTTCATCGTGTTGCGGATAAATTCGATGGATAAAAAAAAAAAAAGGAAAGAATAATACAATAGTAATAAAACAAAACAAAAAGAAACAAAACAGGTACGTATACACACATACACATATACACACACACACATGTTACGGAAAAAAAGGGAGAAACAAATATAAAAAAAACACACATATACCACGAGATATTCCGGTGAGCGAGTTAATCCTGTAAAAAATGTCAGCTTTTCGCCGACTGATTCCGTCCTCCATCAATTTCAAGCCCGTTCTATTCTCGACTTTATGGAGACCTTTTTTCCTATCTCTCTTTCTCCCCCTGTAACTCTATTTTTTTTTACTTTGACCTACCCCAAACTTCAAATAATCGGATTCGATAGATATTTCGGTATTAGCGCAGTGTCATGCTCCGAATCTTTACAAAACAATAAAAAAATTGAAGAACGTCAAAATATTTTTCAATTTTGTATAATGTAGGCTTTTTTATCTCTTTATATTATAAATATATATATGTATATGTATATTGATATATTAATATGTATTTATTTCAATACATGCACCACATTTGAAAGAAAAAAAATGATGCATTCATCTGTTAGATTTCGTTAATTGTTTTATATTGATAGGCTTGCGAAAAATAAAATATTTACACGCTATATTATATGAATAAAAAATTGTAAAATTGTTATGTTCGTGATATAGGAACAAAAATGTATCTCCCGAATGAAATTGTATTTAATTTATTTTCGCGCTTATATAAGAAAAACGTATAAAATATAAATGATAGTAAATGATGTTGTTACTAATGACATAACTAATTTATTATGCAAGTGCAAGTGCAAGTGCATATTCCGCTTTTTAGTAATGAGGATTTTATTTTAGTTCATGCGACAGAAACGCATACAGGATGGTTAATTTGATATCTTCTCGTCCTTCTCCTTTGTTCTATTAATCTCTCCCTCCCTCCCACCCTTCCTATTTCACTTTCTCTCTCTCTCTCTCTCTCTCTCTCTCTCTTTCTCTCTCTCACTCACTCTCTGTTACTCACTTCTCAAAATGGCAAAGAGCCAAAGAATAAAATTAGCCGTGATACCCACGATAGTCCTAGCAATACAACAGAATGAAGTCATTACATTAATTGCCAGAACGCATAACAACGAGACAGTCCGTTAAACCGACAAGTGTAGGGGTTGCAAAGGGGGTAGGTTGGTTGCTAAAGGTCAACGCATTTTTAGAATTTTAATAAGCACGTTTTGTCGGTTCTCGTTGACAATGATTACATTTATGTTTCTTTATTTTTCTCTATTTTTTTCCCTTTTCTTTTCTTTTCTTTTTTTCTTTTTTTTTTTTAAACTTTCTTCGTTCCTTTTCATGCGGAAATAAACGCGGATGGTAAAACGAATTTTTAAATTCTATTTTTAAATTTTTCCGTAAATATATTTCCAAAAGAGTAATTTATTCTTAGTATGCTTGTACTACAGTTTTTTTTTTTTTATCGTATAATCGAAATTACTTTTTTTCTCGTGGAATAGAATTACAAAAAAAGAAAAGAAAATAAAATATGGTAAATAAACGATTGGGTGGTCGTTGGATTTTTGTCGATATTTTTACAATTCTATTTCTTAACAAAAAAAAAAAAAAATCAAATCGTTCGTTGAAGAAGGAAGTGAGTAAAATGAACGACTTTAGCGATATCACCGTCTTTCCTCTTTGTCAATCTCCCCACTTTTACCCCGTTTAAACGAGAAAACAGATACGATGGGGGGTTAAAAAAAAAAAAAAAAAAGGTGGTAGGAAAAAGCGGTTTATATGTTCGAACTCTGGCGTTGGTCCAGTTTGAAAAAAAAAATCTATATTTTAACTTAAGGAGACCCTTCTTAATAGCACTACCGTCCCAGTTCTTATAATTGGACCACTGAGAATTCATCTTATCCGTTCTTTTTCTAACCTTCAGAAATGTTTGCGAACTTTAACCATCATCATCAGACTTTCTTACGTTTCTCTAATTTCGATTTGTTTTTTTTTTTTTCTCTTTAAATGAAAATATTGAAAATTGTCGTGCAATATGAAATTTAATTTTATACTCGCAATCGTTTTTACCTTATCGTTGTTTGTTATATCGTAGAAAATTTTTCTAACGATAAGAATTTTACCGATAGAAGACACGTAGATAAAGTGAGACTGTTGTGGGGAGGTGGGGGGGGGGTTGAGGTGGATGGAAATGTTTTCGTATAAAAACTAAAAGAAAAGAGATAGGAAGGGGAAAAAAAAGAAAAGACCATCTTTCCCATTCGTTCGAATTTCGATGGAAAAGCAGACTTACATCGATTTCCATGACAATGGAACGGCAATACGTCTTGGACTCGGAATCTCGATGAAATATCTCTCTCTCTCTCTCTCTCTCT
>NW_014569554.1:1592789-1641808 GCF_001313835.1 Polistes canadensis
GTTTAACTAACGAACATTTTTTTCTCTAACAAGTCAAATTAATATGAATTTTGATTAAATTATTGTGTCGCGCGTTATGAAATATTAATTATTCTTTTTTATTCTAATTTATTTTTAAAAAAACTAAATAAAACGAAATAAAAATGATTTTCGTAATACTTATTATCTTTATTATTCTTTATTTTCCTTGTCTTTACTTGAAAAGTTACAAGAGCAGCCATTCCAGAAAGAATTTATGTCGCCTCGACATTCCTACGTTCGTTCGTTCGTTCGTTTGTTCGACTTTCACGACGTAAAGGAACTCGGCTGGATGTCCCGTATTTCACGGAAGATTTAATCCTGATCCTTTTTAATCTTCACCCTTCGGCCTTTTATCGGTTTAGGAGATCTTCATGTTTCAAGTTAGACGGTTGAATAGATTTGATTCGTTTTTCCATTTGCGTGGACACTTTTCAAGTCGACCGTAGAAAATCTGTCAAGATAAGGTATACAAGATAAAACAAAAGGAAAAAAGAAATATCTTTAAATTAATTAATTACAATTGTAGAATGTAATTCGTCTTAGAATTGTAACCGAACAAAACAAAAAACAAAAAAGAAAATATCTTAAGCACCGTATATGCACGTAATTCAACGTTACATTGTTCGGGAACTTATCGATCGTCCAGTAATTAACGCAAGGGAAAGAAAAAGATAGAAGAAAAATAGAAATAAAAGTAAGAATCGCTATAGCTATAGTAACTATATCTATGTACATACAACAATAGAACACGTACTGAACACAAAACGCGAGTACCTATGCCATTACGTGCTTCAATTCTCAAGTAGCTAACATATAATCCTCGATCCGCTACTATACGTGGCACATTTTCAAAAATTAAATACCAACTCCTCTTTCTTTCTCTTCCTATCTCTCTCTCTCTCTCTCTCTATCTATCTCTCTTTGTCTTTCTCTTTCTCTTTCTCTTTCTCTTTATTTTCTGTCAGAAGAGGAAAAATCTACGGGGGATGGTAACGCTAGTAACAATTAAAAAACAATTTAACAACCAGCAATAGAGAAGTCTAATTGTTGAAAATATTTCATTTACACAGATATTATATTTTTATTTATTATTTTTTATTATTGCTTTTCTATTATTACATTTGTAATTTCCTTTTTTTTTTTTCATTAATAATTATAGTTAATGCGTATTACATGTTTCTAATAAATAATACATTATCTCGTTTGCTATTCTTTAAAAGAATATTCAACGATTGTCACGATAGACGTGATACTGTTGATTTTTTTTCTCTATCTCTCTATCTCTCTATCTCTCTCTCTCTTCAATCTTTTTCGTTCCATGTAATTGGACGAGCATAAATCATATGCAGCAAGTGCATATCATATCGTTGTTTGGCATACTTGACTATGTGCACCGAGTGGACGTTCGTCCTATTTCGCGGAGAGTCCAAATATCATTGGAACGATGACAGCTCACTACGATGGAAAATGTTTTGTATGATTCCCAATTCTATCTTCTATCTCTCTCTCTCTCTCTCTCTCTGTTTCTCTCACACAGTCTTCTCTCTTCTTGATATATCCTGATAATCGTTCTCTGACACCCAAATTGCACGATCAAATTAATCGCTTTAGAAAAAAGAAAAACAAAAAACAATTACAATATTGTTTCGCAAGGAATAATATCAGGTCAAGTTGGATCGTATATCTTCTAAAAATGCTAACAAATTTGTTCAATATATTATATATTTTTTTCTAATTTTCTTTTTCCGACTTGTTTAGAAATAAATATCTCAAACAAAAATATATAAATAATCTATAATTAATCAAATATTCGAAATAATTTCTCACCATGAATCATCTTTATCTTTTAAGCAACAATATTTAAATAATATAATATAATATCAAATAAAAATAATATTTTTATTGTGTTAAACTATATTTTTTATCGTTGCTGTAATATAATATACAAATTGATATATAGAAAAAAGAAAAGAAAGATATTAAATTGATATTCATCTTTTTTAAATATTCCACGATGTTTATATATTTTTAGTTGACAACGAGTCAAAGCTCTTGCATATTCGAGCAAGTGACATCGTTTTAAAACTCATTTTATTTTTTTTTCTTTCCTTTTCTTTTCTTTTCTTTTTTTATTCGCGTCAATTCACCTGCTCTTGGCAGCAAAGACTGGATCGTCCTTTTTCACTTACTTTAGTGTCCCTGGTCGTCGTACTCCGGTTAGAGATCGTCTAGGTTAAAAAAGTATATGGACGAAACTCATAGGAAAAAGAGAGAGAGAGAGAGAGAGAGAGAGAGAGAGAGAGAGAGAGAGAGATATAGGGGATGGCATTTTCGAGGAAACTAGTAGTGTGTGCGTAGCGGCCATCTCACGACAGGAAAAGCGAGATATGGTGGAGGCTGGTACAATAAAAGCAAAGACCAATCCGCTTAAAATGCGGCCTCCGGCGCGAGCAACTACCGCAGGATTTTTGTTCACGAGAAGTACAGTAACTCTTTCTCTTTCTCTTTCTCTCTCGCTCATTTTCACTATCTTTTTCACTCTCTTTTTCTCTCTGATACACAGTTTACATTGAACTACTCTTTGGAACGACCGTCGACCTTTGTTCTCCTCACAGATTTTTAACTTATACATCACATTACATTATTTTCCCCTACTTTTTTTTTCTACTCCTGCCCTTTTCTATTTTTTTTTTTTCTTTTTTTTTTTTTACCATGAAACAAATTTGAAATTTCAATTTTAAATCAAAGTATCTTTTTAATTATCGTTCACAAAGTTATTCTACGTATTATAATTAATCTGTCTATCAATTGGAATTATTTTACCTTTCTCTGGTACAAATCTAAAATGTTATTATACAATCGAACGGATTTCGATCTGTTATTGACACATTTATTGCTACCTTGACGTTTACGTGGTTATACGTATATACGTGTGTACATGCGCAGCAGGTGTATATAAATAATATTCTGTATGTAATTGTTGTGATAGGGTGTTGATGTATAGGTGTGACTATCTACTGTTTGTTAATATTAATTATTATTAAGATTTCTTTTAACATTATATATATATATTCTGTTTTACTGAAAACTAATATTATATTATACAATATGGTTATGCTATTTATATATACTATTTTTATTTTTAATATCCTATTTGATATTTTTACTTATTCTCAATCATAACTTCTTACATTTGAAAACGTTGCGTTTGAAGCAAGACATTTATATCGAATAATTATTTTGCATTTAGACGTGTATCGATACTTTGTTTAAGGATTTCATAGTTATATGCCTAAATGTATTAGTTAATATTAATTATCGAGTAATTTAATAATGATATAAACCTTATTGAAAGTGTTAAATCATTGATGCTCTATTAATTAGTAAATTATGTCGTTAAATTTATTATTAGTTTAAATTCTCCCTGTGTTAACAACTAATGTGAATGAAGAATACATTTGTACGTTCAAGAAGCGTTGAATCGAATAAGAAAGAATTGATAGGAATAATTTATGAAGGATTTGAAGACATTTTAAAAGAAATCAATGCTAAGCTTTAGAAAACCGATAAGGGAAGATCGAAATCGATTACTTGAGTGTTTTAAGTTTGATCAAATAATGCTTTAGATTTATCATCGAAAAATACGATTTTGCATTGCATCGATTTAAACCTTATTTTTTTCCTTTTTTTTTGTACTTTAATTTTTATTAATTTGTTTTTTTTTTTTTTATAATAAAAGGTGTGACTGATCAGAAATATAAATTTAACGTTAAATTATATGTTGTATATTTGATAAAAATATAAATCTTCATAATGTTTTTCGAGATAAATCTAATGAATTAATTATAAGAGGATTCTATATGCATGTAAAAGCACCAGTAAATGCATTTGCGTGATGATATTAACACAACTGAGAATATGTTTAACACGAGAATTGATATTTCTCAACATTTTTCATAGTTATTATATTATGCGCGTTATAGTTGTGTAGTTTGTAGGGTGAAAATATAAATGAAAAAAATTAGTCTTCCTTTTCCTTTTTGTTTTATTTTTTTTTTAAATTTTTTATTTTCTTACTTAGGTTCCTTCTTTCTTTCTTTTTTTCTTTCTTATTCTCTTTTCGTCTCCATTTCACATTTTGTGTCGTTCGTGTTCTTTTATTTTATACATATAGGTAAACATATATATATATATATATACTATAGGTATTACTGGAGGAATCCTTCTTTCTTTCTGAACAAATCCGTAAAAAGCTCGATCCGATTAGAGTTGAAACAAAGCCACGCGAAAAGAATTATGAAGAAAGAAAGAGAATTAACGAGATGGACGGTAAAAGAAAATCTGGGATCGACTTTCTTGAGATATCTCTCGAAATACTTCGATATCTCGATTAACGGATTAAATTAAATGATTAAATAAATACGATAGAGATACGTTCGTTAATGGCTATAATAGACAAACTTGCTAAATAATATGTGAATAAAATTTCAATTAAATGAATTAATTAAAACAAATATATATATATATATGTTTATATAAAATTCGAATAAATTCGGTCAAATTAAAGCGATACAAAGGTAACTTCGGCAGAGATTTGTAATTAATTTACGAATCGGAACTAATTAGAGATGGAAAATCAAGGACTTCATTAACGAGTCAATAGACAAGTACGAATGATTGATTGAAACTTTACACGCGTACACGTATACACATAAATATACAATGTCGGTAAAGGAAAATTGGAACAGTAAAATCATCGTAACATAGTCATTACGATACAAGTTATTCTCTTATGTACCAATCAAAATATTGATTATCGTATCGATTAGAATGTAAAATTACAAATACCTCAGGGATTTACAAGTTTTCCTTTAAAATCCGTTAAGTTATTGTAGGATGAATATTCTAGCACGTGTAATATCCCTTATTGGTTGTATCAAGGATGGTACTTGGGATACCTGATCGTTCGTTGGAAATTATTTTCTCTTCTTCTAAAAGAGAGAGAGAGAGAGAGAGAGAGAGAGAGAGAGTTTAACTCTATCCCTTTTAACATAGTAGAGTAAGGTTGGTTGAAGATGTGTGTTAGTGTGTGGCAAATAACGGCTAGAGATACGTACGCTCGATATCAGGATAACTTGGAAGGATAGAAGAGGTAGTATGTGAGGCAAGGTGAAGTGAGGTGTGTCGAGTATCGTTGGCTAGGAAAGGATCCAAAGGGATCTTCCTATGCGATGTTCGAACGCACATGGAGGATCTCTTCCGTCGTATCGAGTTGAGGCTAAGGCCATTCCGTTATCGGGATGACTCTCGTTGCGCTAACACTACTACCGATTTACATGCAACCTCGAAATCGTATGCTATTGGATAGTGGTAACATAGATATATATATATATATATATATGTAAGACTTGAATCCTCCAGCCAGTATCCTAGTCGTGAAATCAAATGGCCTTTAAAAACAAAATTCTAAATCTAATATAACAACTTGCTAAGAAATTAAATACGAATATTAATTCATATTATAAATGTGTTTTAGGGCAGTTAATTATTTTTATTATTACGTTTGACGAATTATCTTTTCGCATTTTCTCTTCTCTCTCTTTCTGTTCTTGTTTTTTCTTATCTCGAACTCGTTCTTTTTTCCTTTACCGTAGTAGAGTAAAACGGATCTATCCTAGCTGCTCTTTCTCTTCTTGTAACGTGTTTATCGCGTCGACGATGAATCCACTTGTCACGCTCGCTAGAATTATACCACTCGGAATTCTAGAAAACTAGTAGACAAACTTTCTCTCTCTCTTTCTCTCTCTCTCTCTTTCTCTCATTCTATTTTTAACTTTTACCAAAGTAAAATCCCTAACCAAAGCAAAGAGACGACGTTCCCTTTCAATTATCTTCTTTTCCCTCATTTATTCTTTATCCATATCTATCCCTTTTTTTTCTCCACATTGTTTCCATTTGCTCATTGTTCTCGTATTTTTGTTTTATTCATCGATAGATTATCTGTACAAAAACCGTAGTTAACGTAACGGAAAATCAAGACAAATCGGGCACATCCATCGGGGTAGGAGAATAATTTTTAAATTCCTCCCTTCGGAATAATATTTCCATTTGTCGCTCTCGTAAATCAGGAAACACGATCCGTCCATGTTTTCCGCTTAAATTCTCTTTTATTTTTTTCTCTCTCTCTCTCTCTCTCTCTCTTTCAAACGGCACCGAGAAGAATTATGACGTTTAACCGCACGTCAGAGAAAGGGAGATACACGTCTCTGATATCTCGAACAGGAAAAAAGGAAAAGTGGGATATGAAACGTATTGGTTAGAGAAGAAAACAAAAAAGACGAATAAAGAGTGAGAGAGAAAGAGAAAAAAAAAGATATCTGTAAACACAGCGTCGATTTGTCACGAGGAAAATTCTCGTTTTAATCGAAAAACAATTAAATCGTTCTGTACTCGTGCGAATAGAAAAATCAAGTACTTTAATCGATTCGTTTGGTGGTATCACTTTCAATCCTTACCCCATCTTCCCCCATCCCAATACCTCCCTATCACCAGTAGATACCTCTTAAATCGACAAATTTAATCGAATTCGAGATTAAGTTAGACGCGTAAACATTTATCGTTTACAAGAAGAAGATGAGTTACGTGTGCCATTACTATTGTTCGTTTGAGATGCGTTTTAAACGAATTTCGATGCGATTGTGCGTGGTGGTACTATCTTCTTGTTGAATAAATATTGAAGAAAGAAAATAATTGGGACAAAATTATTTGCCCCGAATGATTCGAATGAAAATAAAATGTTGATTACTCACGCTTGATCAATCCATAATGATTATTCAAATTTTGTTAAACAATTGAAATGTTTGTTAATATTATCTCTGTTAACGTACTAGTTTTGTTCAAATAATTATTGAATAAATGTATATATCTCGTTGTATAGATAAATCTTTGATACGGTTAGTAGTGTTGTTATTCATTCAACGTTAAAACCGCAATCCTTGATTAGGATAATACCAGACAACTGGATTTGAATAATGGTCAATTGTTTTCGCGAGGATAGGGAAGTAGGATAGTGTATAGGTGAGGGAAGGGAGCCCACAAATTAAACGCACCAACTAGGCGAGATCGATCGACTAATCGACGAAGGGGTCAGCTAGAAGGACCCGCTAATGTCACAGTCGTTGCCTTTTCCCGGTCGCGGATTAACGCCATTCGAATTTCGAACCCTGGATAATCAGAGTTTCGCAATTAACACGCGTGCACGATCAGTATGTTGGATTAAGTTATAGTGCGAATAAAATCACAAATATTTCTAACCGATACTCAACGTTTATTCCTTACGTTTATTACAATTATAAATGCTTTTTTTTTCAATTAGAAAATAATTTATCGAAATATTACATTTATACAAACGAACAATTTCATATCATTTTTCTAACTTCTAATGATTATTTAAAAACCTTTCTTGAACTTGTTAGCTTTCGAATAAATGCTACAAGTGTTGAATCCTAATACTTGTTTCTTTAAGACTCATTCAATAAATATATTTAACAATCTAACTCTGTATATCTACTGTTTTCTCTTACAATTAGTTATCACCGTCACTTTCCGAAGCGTACATGAAATCACATATAACCGAGATACCCTGTTGGGCTATCGGTTAACAGAGCAAGCTAACCATCTATTCATCTAGCCTCGTGTCTCTCAATATTTGTCCGTTACACGTGAGAGAGAGAAACAGAGAGAGAGAGAAGGAGAGAGAGAGTATATTCATCGGTCTGTCGGTGCTTATGAGACACCTGCTTGTCGTGGAAGCAGTCAATGCGTTCGGTGGCCTATGCATGTACGTCAAGGATCTTGAACAGTAATTATGCTTGTTCCCATAAGTGACGCGGATCGTCTGACGTTTCATGATTGACTTCAGTTTACGCGAACCCTTGGCCACCCACCCTATATTTCCACATACTATCGTTTCGAACAAATAGTTCGTCATAGCAACGATCAATAGCATGCATGATGTGTCCGTTTTCATCATCTTGGGAAATGAAAGATATTGATGTTACTACCTCTTGCTATCTAGACTCGACTTAAGTGGAAAATATCTACGTGTAATTCTATACACGCGCATTAAGGGGGTTTGTTTCTCTGTGCGCGCGCAACAAAACTGAATACGAACTTTCATATTTGAATGGATATTCTTCGTAATATTCTGTTTTCAAATTTGACGTTCTCCGTAAAATATCATTACATAACTTTTTATTTACCGTACATATAAATCCATGAAACCGCAGGTTAATTGGATTTTTTTCGTAATTAAGATAAATACCTATGTAAACGAGGGCTTCACTATAACGAGAAAGAATTCGCGTTCGTTAACGTTCGTTTAAAATATGTTCCCAACCGGAAAGGATATTTTAACTTGCGTAAAATAATTTTTGGTTTCTTTTTTTTTGTTTTTTTAATTTTCAATTATTAAACCGTAAAAATGTATAATATTGTGCTTCCATGTCTTGTACATTTATTTTTCCATACCTCTATGTGTACACCCTTTACTTTTTTCGTTTATATTAAGAATGGAACCAATAATCAATTGGATCAGAGAAACTCGAACGAAGAAAAAAAACAAAATCAAAAAAGAGAGAGAGAGAAAGAATTAAAAAAAAAAAAATTAAAAATTGCTCCCTTTCCATTCCCACTTATTTTCATTTCTGCGAAATAATATAAAATCATGAAAAAGATCTAAAATAAAATAGAAAAAAGAAAAGTATTAATCCCTCGAAGACTTTTGACAAATTCAAGAGAAGAAATAGGATTCCGAGTTGCTGGATAAAACTTTTCCAACTTATAATTGGATTTTTCGATGTCCAATAAGGTACAAATCAAACCTTATATAGCACGTACACCAAACCGCTGAATACAAATTCGTTTCGCGGACGTTTATAAAATAAGAACAATTCTCTAGTCGATGCAATTCTTTTCTCTACTTTGTTCTATTTTTGTCTCTTTACTTCCTCGTCTCTTTCTCTCCCTCTCTCTCTCTCTCTCTCTCTCTCTCTTATACTCTCTGTGGTATCTTTATTTGAAAGTGCACCTGTGCACTCATGTTAGTTCGAGCCATAAAGTTGGTAATCCTCTCGAATTGTCGAAATCTTACGAACTTCCTCTCGCCATTCTACTTTTCGACCTTTTTATCTACCCGTTTTCTTGTTCCAAGTTCTTTTTTTGTTTTTTTTTTTTTGTTTTTACCTTCCTCTCCATCTTTTTCTTTTTTTCTTTTTTTTTTTATTTTATTTCTTCTCTCTGGTCTCGTTAATCGCTCGTGATACATCGAAATGGTCGACATGAAAACTGCAAACACTCGAATCGGTTGGCTTTAACATTGACGGCTACTACTAGCGAACGATTTTTAAGCCATACGAAAATCGTAGTGACAACCAGGGGTCACAACGGGCTAGAAAAATCGAAAATCTATCGCTGTGCTTCATCGGCGTAGTAGGTGGGAACGAGTCGTACCACGAATTTTCACTGCCACGTACTAACTCGGATTATCCTCTAAGGAAGACGGACGGTTACAGTTTCGAAACACAAACGTTTTCTATACTTCAAAAGTATTTAATAACAAAAAAAATATCGTTTATACCCGTTATCTTTTTCCATTTCAAATTTATAGTCTCTTTTATTTTTACCGACAATTTGGTTTTTTTTTTTTTTGCGTTATTTCTTCTCTCTTTTTCTTATTATTTTTTTTTGTGTATCGAAAGTCAATTTTATTTCTTTTTTTTTTCACTGCGCAAACTTTCCTTGTTATATTTTTCTACGAGCTCGAACACGATTGAATTCGTATATTATTTATGATAACTGTTATTATTATTTTTTTTTATTCTTCGATATAAAAAATGAAACATATACGAGTATCGATCTATATGGCTAAATAAGAAAACAAATCGTCCAAAACGTTATCGTTAAAATGCAAATTTCTAAATTTTATTTTCAATTACGAAAACAAATGAGAAGAAATTTAATTCACATATATTATTATTCTTGGCTCTTGCGTTTTATTTATAACGCGTGTCCGTGTTGACAAAAAAAATATGTTCAACAGTTGTAGATAAAACAACAACAACAACAAAAAAACCCCAAGGATAAAATATATATCCCATAGAAGAAAAATAATCAAGTGTCGCGTCTATTCGATATGACTTATCGAAAGTTTATGAAAATCGGTCAGAAAGGCAAAGAAGAAGGTGCAAAGATTCTTCATAGTTGCAAAGATGAATTCGAGTCCGACGTTCAGGTGACAACCGTGTGTCGTTCGCTACGTTTGCTAACGTTGAAGGACAAGAAGTACTAAATGGGTTCTGGTAAGGACGTCGATTTCTCTTCGGTAGTACGTTTTTCTTTTTACCTTTTTCTTACTACTACAAAGAGAAGAGAAAAGAAGGAGGGAGGGAGGGAGGGGGGTGGTGGTAAGAGAAAGAAAGAGAGAGGAAAAAACTAAAAAAGAAAAAGAGAGAAAGAGAGAAACATATATATATACATACTCTACACATATGTATACATATATGTATATATAGGTCAGTATCGAACTAGGAAAGCGGAGTCTAGGTCGAGCGTGATGGTTCGACGCTTGGCATTTGGCCAAAGTCGTTTCCGTAGACAAATGTCCATTCAGCCGCGAGGAAGTAAGCCTGTTTACGTTGTACTTTCTTTTCCTGAGGTACTCTTTATATCAGACCGTCGGCCATATAGACGTTTCGCTTTCCGGACTGCGGAAATGAAATCGATTGCGTATATCTAAACGCGTTTCTTCGTTTCTTTTATATATTCGAATCGATTTAGTTAAATGAAAAAAAGGATGATAAGAACAAAAGAAAGAAAGAAATAAAGGAAAAAAGAATAAAAAGTTCATAAGATGATTCCTCGAAATAAGAAAACACACATGAGAGGACACACATGAGAGAAAAGAATGATTACTTGTTTGGATTTGATATATCTAACCGTACCTTACTCTATACCCTACTTTTATCCTAACCTATCTTATATGTAACCCTATGTACTATGAACGGGTAAAGGCAAAATTGAATTTACCACGGTAGAAGCACTGGCGCGACATCCGCTACTCTAAATGATTTGATTTTTCTCAACTACAAAGAGGGTAAGTCCTAGTTCTCTTTCTTTGTTACGCGGAAATAAAAGGTAAATTTTTACCTAAAGTACAAATTTTTCATAGACTTTTCGAGATAATGGTGGTCTATGGATGATACCTTGTACTTTTTAACTTTACCTTTACTCGATAGAAAATAACTCGGGAACAATATGACAACGAAGGTAAGATATAGATAAAGTCTATTATAAAGATGATATTTTTACTTTGATAGGAAGGAAGGAAGGATTTCTTCGATCTCTTTTCAGGAAGTTTATGGAAAAATGATTAACGTCTACCAGCTACGATGATTTTTTACCCATAAAGTTTTAGTTAAGTTCTTTAGAAGCCTATGAAGATAACGATTACGTGATAATAAATATTTTCCATAGTTCGAACATTCATACACAGACACACACACACACCTACACACATATACACGTAAAGATGTGTCATAAATTCAGCGGATGGACACCATAAAGCGAGAAGTTGGGATGGGTTGGGTTAGTGGGTGGCCAGAGAAAAGATACTTTGTCTAGCTTGAGAAAAGTTTCACGGTCTTGGTGGTGATGGGGCTGATCGAAAATGCTTGCGGCTAGAGGGGGTTGGTTCGATGTTTCAAAGAGGACAACGAAAAGAGGATAAAAAGGAAAAGGGTGAAGGGGGGTGGAGGGGAATGACGAGTTGGGTTCACTTGGCTGTGATCTAGGAGAAGAGGTCAGTCTAGGTGAAAAAGAGGAGAGAAAAGGGAAGGAGGAAAGAAAGAAAGAAAGAAAGAATGAAAGAATGAAAGAGGATCGAAGAGTAGCGTAGACTTTATCGAAATCCCAGATTTATGGTTCGACGAGAGTGAGAGCTGCGAACTAGGAGAAAAGCTGTGTCGAGAGTAAAAAAGGGATGAGGGGTGAGAAAAGCGTGAATAATGCCAACCTTTTGCCGATGCTCGAACTCTCGATACACAACTACAGGGAGACGTGTCATGTCACACCGATACCACACTCCTCCTCCTCTTTCACTTCCTTTTTTTATTTACACGCGAACGTATTTGTTTCTTCGCGCCTGATATGTTAGAGATAGAAAGAGAGAAATAATGTGTTAAACCCTGCGGCTCTGACTACTACAAACACTCTATGTCCGTTCTATAATATTGTTTTATTCACTTTATTATTCGCGTTCACCTGTCTCTCTATCGTGTTATACTCATGTATGGGTAATATAAATGGTATGTTTAAGAAAATCATACGCATCTCTCGATACTCTCTGATAAAAATCTCGTTGACCCTTTTTTATTTATGCAATTCTCAATCGTCCCTGAGGCAATAAAAATATATCGAGATATAATAATATCATACGAACGTGACGAGCTTTATGATCGTCGTATCTTCTCTAAACGTTAAGTTTATTGGCTCGAGAGAAAGCAATCTTGCGAATAAGAAGATCAACTTTGCGTTCAACTTCGTTCGACATTCTACGAGAGGTTCATATTTACTTTTTTTTACAAATACTTCTTTTTTCTTTTTTATTACGCTCGATTTATTTACTTCTTTTTTTTTCCTCATCAAAATAAGTTAACACTTCTTTTTCTTTATTTCTTTTTTTTCTTCCCCCAATTTTATCATATGCATATTAAAATACACACATTTAATTTAGAAAATTTTGTTACTAAAGAATTGCACGCGTAATACGTTATCTCGCATGTTCCGAGAGAGTTTGCGCGTATATTTTTACGTATATATTATATTTATTTATTTAATATTACATTTATATATATTTCAACGGTTAATATTTATCCGAATTTTCATGTATAACTCGTTAACATTTATTAAATTGATTAATAAATTGACAGGACGTTTGGTTGACAAAGTAAAAAAACAAAAAAAGATAAAAAAAAAACAAAAATAGCATAATGTAATTTCGCTTAGGATGATATTTTTGTTAGGATAAAAATCGAGGCTAAAATCTCTCTTCACGTAGGATGATAAGTCGATCGGAAAGAGACGTATTACCCCAAAGGTAATACGTAAGGACGAAGGTTAGGTTGACCACGTCCGAGCAATTTCTATTCGTACTCCTTCTTCTTCTTCTTCTTCTTCGTGCTGCTTTTCGAAAAAGGTCGAAGATCGGTCGAATGCGTCTAAAGAAAAGAAAGAAGAAAAAAATATACGACACCCAGCATAGATAGATAGATAGATAGATAGATAAATAGATAGATAGATAGATAGATAGATAGATAGATAGATAGATAGATAGATAGTTAGATAGATGGAGAGAGAGAGAGAATGAGAGAGAAAGACAGATTGGTCTCATCCCCCTTTCAACTCTCGTTCTCCGATAATTGGTCACGGTGTCCCGCACCGAATTTCTCGTGGGATTCGTCGTTCCTTTTCTCTTTTTATCTTTCCTCTTACCCTTTTACTCTTTCTCTTTCACGCTCACTTCATTTTCTTTCTCTTTCAGGTGCTATTTGAAATTCGAGACGCACCGTATGCGGTTCTACGTAACCGCGTCTAAAACTAATAGCACACACTATATACACCTAAATGTATATATAGACACAGACACAAATACACATTTATATACTTATGATGTATCTACGTGACCTAGCACATACGTACACATATAACAAACATACGTTCATACACCTACGAGATAATATAAACGATGACACGTAAAAGAGAAAAATCAGCTGATTTAAAATTACATCAAGTATATTACGTGACGAATACAATGGAATTTAAAAGGAAAGATATTTTAAAAAAAATACAAAAATACAAAATTATCATATAAGGACACAAAACAAAAAAAAAAGGAGTATAATAGAATGAATAAGAAGAATAAAGTAACTATTCCTTCTTTGATACTTCACTTGCACGTACACTTACTTGTATTATTCGGCAAAAGCGACGATCCTTACGAGATCTATAAGAAGAGAACTTCTCTCAGGGATATACAAACGACGTCATTTATTTAAACGCTCCCAGGGATTACTTCTCTCAAATCCTTAGAACCATCCAACGTCGAAAAGATCTGTCTCTGCCATCCTACTCTGCTACACTCGAGCTTCTTTTTTTAGTAACATACCAAGGGTCACTGTTAACCGCCCCATACCCCCCCTCCCCACTCCTCACATACGCTTCATTTTTCACCATTTTAAATTGGTCAAACGAATAGCTTGACCTCTTTGTTCAAACTCCTTTCACTTAAACTTTCTTTCATCGTTTTATTACCAACGCTATTTTATTCCACTATTTCATGGATTACGATAACTAGAATCTAACATTCTTAAACTTTCTCATCAGCTTTTTGTTTTTTTTTTTTTTCTTTCTTCTTATTCTTCTTCTTCTTCATTTTCTTTTTCTTCTTAGTCCAGTTATATTCCTTAAGTTAGATTCTAGGAGAACGCATTGGTTACCTATCTACGTACCATTCAAATGGAACCGCAGGGAATAAGACAAAGAAAAGAGAGAGAGAGAGAGAGAGAGAGAAAGAGAGAGGGAGAGAGGGAATCTCAAACTCGACAAGAACCTTTCGAAGAAGAATATAACCTCTTCTATATCCTTCGATTCGAACTCGAATTCGCTTCGGAGAACGTCTTCGATGTGATTTTTCTTAGATCTCGGTAGAATGTAGAATTAATCGGTTTTTTTCTTTGCTTTTTTTTTTTTTTAAAAAAAAATCTTTGTTTTTTTCAGCAAACGTTAAATAATATTGTAATTTATCAGTTCGTGGATTGTTTTAACAAAAAATATCATTTGATTAAATTATCAAATTTAATATAAAAAAGAGAGAGAGAGAGAGAGAGAGAGAGAGAGAGAGAGAAAGGGGAAGTATGAAAGTCAAATTTCTATTATCTCGAGGAAACGTCAAGTTAATGCAACATCCGAATAGTGGGATCAACTAAATTACTTGAAATCTCTCGTCAGGCGAAAATTCCTAAGATGGGGGATCAATTTTCATGGAACTTAATCTTTATCGGATTCTCGAAGTTATATCGGTACGTAACTTTATGAAAATCTATTAAATCTTATAACCCGTTTTTTTTTTTTTTTTGGATCGACTAAATAGAACGAAAAGAAAGACATTGAAAAATGGAAGGAGGAGAGAGAGAGAAGAAAAAAAAGAATATTCGGACGAGATCATACTCTTATTAATTATCGTCAATTAGTTAAGATTTTGTTCCGTTCAACTGAGAGAGGAAATAACTTTTTCAACGAAAGGGGCCGAGGCTCTTTTTTTTAAAAAAAAAAAAAAAAGTCGAGAAGTAAATTAAGTAAAATATAAAAAGCAATCTTGTTCGGCTTGATGAAAATTCCTGAAGTACTTTTTAATGTAATCAAATCGTTAGAATGATTCTACCTTGCGCGAGATAAAAGTGACGCTCTGCCTTTTTAAAGAAAATATATTTATATTCATCTCTTTTTTTTTTTTCTTTTTTTGTTTCACTAAATTTCGTATCAATCGTCGTCGTAAATACCAACCCCACGTTTGACTTCAACGATTTGATTTACAAATTCATAAGTACGTAATAATTATAAAAACATAGAAAAAATAACAAATCTGATAAATATTAAATCATCCTAAACATTTCCTTTTTAATTTTTTAATCAATTTTGTTGGCACGCTATAAAAAATTTGTATCCGATAAAAACAAAATATACGAACTTTGAATTATTACAGACAAAAATCTACATTATCGCGCGTCGTAAGATAACGAAATAAAAAATATTGTTCGTGTAAAAAGTATTGTCAAAAAAAATTGCAAGATAAAAAACATGTTGCACATTGGACGGAAATGATACGAGTACAATTTAAATACATCAATTAATATCAAGAAAACTATTCGTTTCGAGACTAAGGTCGTAAAATTGACGAAGAAAAAAATGAGGAAACATAATAATAATTCGATGGAAGGATCAAACGTTACGAATCAATGAGCAAATGAGAGCTTGCGTTGTCAGCCTTCTGACGGTCCTTCCTCTACCACGAAGTTTCCTACTCAATTAAAAGTTATAAATGAGAATGCTTCTCGGTTAATAGAAGAGTAAAAGATAGACAGATAGATAGAGAGAGAGAGAGAGAGAGAGAGCAAAAGAGAAAGAGGAAAGGGAAGGGAGAGATGAAGATAGTTGATGAGTTTTCTTCTTCTGGTCAGTAGACCGAATAGTTGCGATCCAATACACGAACAAACCAGCCGTGTCCGATGGGTGGTAAATGTGGGTCAATTTGTAGCATACGTTGCCAACGAGTTTTCCTAACGATCCTGGATTTAGGAAAACGATTTAGCCCCACGATGGTACGATAATATCTCGAAAACGCGTAATGTTTGCTTCGAAAGGGGTAGTTTCGATTCTCGAGAATTTCAACAAAGATTTCACTCTCTCTCTCTCTCTCTCTCTCTCTCTCTCTCTCTCTCTCTACTTCTCTACTTCTCTTACTCTTATTCATTCAGTGCAATCAAGAAACCTCTGGTCGTTTCGGAATTTCACTCTCTTTCTCTCTCTTTCTCTCTTGTTCTCTTACGAAATATCTCGCCCGACCAAACATACCGATCGTTCGTCCATAAAATACGTGACGTGTTTGCTCTGACATCTTCGATACATCGAATGAATATGTATATTCATCGGACAATAGTGTACCTAGAGAGCTTGATGAATAGACGTATCTGTATAGATGGATAGATAGATATGCATACATATATATATATATATAGATAGAGTAGATGCAGTAGAATGAAGAGAAAGATAGAATGAGAGAAGAGTACGGAATGGATAGCAAGAGGAAAGAAGAAGTATATAGTAAGAGAGTGAGTGAGTGAGAGAGAGAGAGAGAGAGAGACTAAGAGAAGAGGAAATAGGGAAGAGAGAGTGAAGGAGTGGACCGTAATCAGTGCCAAGTCCATTTTGCGATGGATCGATCCTGAACGTTACGTCGAGTCTCGTATCTCAGACGACGGAATCCTCTGATTAACGAACAATGCAATTTATAGTGCATGCACACAAATATTGATAATTAAGTATATAAGCGTAGCTATTTATTGAGATAACTAGGATGATGACAATTTGAAAATGATCATGCGTGTATTAAATGGAAAGTTTAAATGACGAGTTGTACTTTCATTTTATGTAATATAATTTTAGACAAAAAAAAGTTATTATCATATTAACGAGAAACAGATGTTTTCAAACAATTGTTATAATATTATACTTTTATTATTTATATAAAATAAAAATAAGAGCATGAAATAAATGTAGAAAGCATAGTTAGTTTTTAGATGGTCTGTAAGTGTTCTAAATTTTGTATACGTCATGTGCAAGGTGTGGACTCGATTTGGAAACGTCGCGTTTACGTACTGAACGTATTTACAATTTTCAGAATGCGTTATCTGTCATCCATCAAGGTACGTTAAACGTCGAGAATACGAGAGAGAGAGAGAGAGTGGTTGACAAAGTATGCAGACAATGACGAATTATTTTCTACTTGATGCTTTACTTATTTTCTTTTGCGCGATGATATTTTGAAATAACAGGAAAACAATTATAAGAATTAGGATTAAATATAAGAATGTAGTTGAATGAAAATGAAAAGTATTATCTTACATAGTAGATCCAACAAAAGACAAAGAAACAATTACGCGTAAAAAATAAAAGAAAATAATTCGTCTTTCAACGAAAAAATTCTTTCTTCTCCGTTTCTCATTCTCAGCCTCGAGGCTACGTGGTTTACACTTAATTAGTTTCCTACTGTTTCACTCGTTTAATTAGCTCACGCTATATAATAAAGTATATACACCTTTACGAAACCACGAGCCTGAATGTTCATATATTGTAAATAAGTAAAATGGGCCGGCGCCTACTTGTCGGAAAATAAATCAAGAAATCGCGGTCGTCATTATCTCTGGACCCCCGTAGCAAAATTCCTCATTGTGTAGAGTTTATTAGTTGGTAAAGTGCAACTACATTACGAGACCTTTCTTGTGGTTAGAATTTACGAGGTGAATTATCGAAATATAGGGTTATGATATCGTTATGGAAGCGTATAAGAGTCACTCATGAAAGTCTACGGTCATTTTCGTAAAATAGAGTAAAAGAGAGAAAGAGAGAGAGAGAGAGAGAGAGACAGAGACAGAGAATAATATGTGCATGCAATTTAAAACGAGATCCCACACTCGTTATTAACTCATATAGTATATCTGCAGGGTATCTTAAAAGAAAGAAAAAGTAACCACGGTTAGTTCCACTAATGAAATATTAACGAGCAACACAAGATACAGATTTCTAAGGGTATTTAGAGTAAATAAATGATCTTGGTATATATATATATATATATATAGTAATTATAACATATTCATACTAATGGTCGTTTTTTTCTATCCATTTCATTTATTTTTCATTTTTGTAAATTTCTATATGTAATATTTACTTTACTTCAATCTACTTGTCTTTCTCCTTTTTTGGGGTCCGGTCTTCCCTTCCCCCTTCCCCAGTTCTCTCTCTCTCTCTCTCTCTTAACTTCTCGGTTATTTTTCTTCTCATTACCGCCTCTTTACATATGGCAGCAACGGTGCTGCGATAAGAGCGCTTATCGTTCGTCACGTTGGAAATACTTTACGCGGCCTCATGATGATTTCGTTTGACAAACGTACCGGCGAATATCACCGGAGGATTTTTTCAAAAAAAAAAAAAAAACAAAAAAAAAGAGAAATGAAAAGATTAAGAGATAGAGTAGAGAGATTTTCTCGCCTAATTGTAATTAATGAAAAAGTAAAGGGAGAAGAGGGGGGGGGGGAAAGGGAAAAAATAGTTACGAATTTCTGTTGAATGGGAATGAATGAAATTTGTCGCGTGACGAGACGTGAGACGTAATACGGAAAATGATTGATCGACGAAATGGAAAATGATTTTGTAACTTGAAAAATGACGTATAAGCCCGGATAAAAATTGATATTGAAAAAGTTAATCAACGATAGAAATGAAATAATTAAATAACAAATGAATTAGTAATGTTTCCGATGTGATCAAACGTTTTCCTATCGATTATTACGACGAAATAATAATAAATTCGTAAGAATCAGAAGTCGTCTATAGTTAGATTTAGTTTCATTAGACAATCTTGATAAATTGATGACCAGTACGTAGTCTCGTTGGAAAGTATGGAAATTGGCAATTGTATCGTAACTCGTGCTAAACTACGATTTAAAATCACCAAACGAAACACGTTTTACAATTACATTTAGATGGGTAGAAATTAATCCGTTTAACCGGATCTATAACTTTCAATGTCGACAGAGAACAATTGTCATGGTGGGAAATTTAAACGACGATCTATGTCGGATTGTTTGTTACATATTGTAAATCGAGAAACGAACATTCGCGACCGATTTTTTGCCGATCACGACTGACACGAATGACAATTTTTGTACAAAATTACCTGGCCCGTCGAGTCCAACGATAAAAGGCGCGATAAACGCACATTTTTAAAGTTTTTATCCCTTTTGCATTTTTTTTTCCTGTTTTTTTTTTTTTTTTTTTTTGTTATATGTATCGTAGATATATTCATCAACCCTTTGTCGCGTATTCATGAATATCTATGGATAAACGAAGATATATCTACCCCTTTTTTCGGACATCAACGAATCGCGTACGTTCGAACTAAAATTTATTAAACTCGACCGTGGCTGGAAAGAGTTGGTGGTACCCAATGCACAAAATTGACATTTGCAACGATAAATACCAATTCTCGTGGTACGTTCGAACACCACATACACACCGATTTCGATGAAATTTCTGGACCATGAGTAACTCGAACGGAAATTTACGTAATATGATCGGAAAACTTGCTGAAAGCGTCGAGCTATTCTAATTAAAAAAAAAAAAAATAAAATAAAATAAAATAAAATAAAAAAGAATATAAAATATTATCGAACTCTCTCATGCATCAGAAAAAATTATCCGTTTCTTTTTGTATTGTTAGTTTTTCTTTTTTGAATATTTTTTGTTTATTGTGAAAAAATTATTCCCCGGTTGATAAAAATCATAAGACATTTTTTTCATTTTCAATGATAATGTGTAATTAAGAAAAAAGGAACAAGATAAATACAGCACAAAAAATATTCTTTCTCTGTTCGTCAATAATTTATTATCGTTTCAGGAAAGTTCTCTCTCTCTCTCTCTCTCTCTTTCTCTCTCTCTCCAGCGTGATAAAATGACAAAAGTCTCTTGATATAGATTTTATGCGACTCGGCTGCAATTTCTTTTTAGTTCTACCAACAGAAGGAAAGAAAAATATAGAGAAAAGGGAAACATACAACGTGAGAGAAAGAAAAAGGAAAAATATATAAAATTCAAACGAACTTTCTGGTCTAAAATGACTGTCCTCGAGCGTTTATTTCTCTATTACGTTCTAAAACTTCTTTCCACTTTTTTCGTAAGTAGCAGACAAAAATTTTTGTTGTTTCTTTGAGAAATGGCATAAAGGGTAATAAACGTCTCTTTTTAAGAATCATCGATTACAGTACTCGTTATAGATAATTTCTCGAAAAATTACGTCTCGCTGTGTAGAACCCTTTTTCGTTTAATTCCTTTTAATAGTTAAAAAGATAAGGAAATATAATATATGTTTCAGCATGACATTAATTAATTTTCACGAGAATATTAATATTCGAAATCCAGCGTAGAAGAATATTAACTAACTCCAGAATTCATATTCTAAAATCACACGCACAAAATGAGTCGTCTCTCTAATGAACCAAATTTTAATATACTTGCAAAAATATATTAATACATTAGTATATATAACAAAGTTTTATTACTTTCAGGCCATTTTTTGCTCTCGTTTTCTTCTACGACAAAAAACAAAAAAAAGGAAAAACAAAAACTTAATATCCCAAAATTAGCAATATCACTCGTATATAACGTCGCCATATTTATTTTTAAAGACTTACGAAATAAAACAAAACCGAAAAAAAAAGAAAAAAGGAAAAATTGCAATCACCTCTTAGTGGCATCTAACAAAGCGTGCCTGTTAGATACCAACTGTTCTAAACTATATACAATACCTTCTGAAAGAGCTTAAAAAGTTTGATTCTAGCAATTTTATCGAATTCCCTTGACTCGATTTATCGACTAGTTCAATTGCGTTTAGGAAGGGAGGAAGTGAGGGGGGGGGGGTTAGCAAGTCTACTAAAAGACGGTCAATGACTTTTCTTCTGTCTTTATCTCTACTTTTCTCACTTTTTCTTTTTATTACGTTTCCTTATCTCATTTCTTTCTTATTTTCTTTCCTTTTTTTTCATTCCCCATATCTGTCTCTCTTACTTTTAGGCTTCTATGTTGTCGAGTAACTATCTTAGCAGTAGTAGTCTCTTCAGACAGACAAACAGACAGACAGACAGACCGTCTCTTTCTGTTCCTACTAGCTCGGTCACCGATATTCCATTAAACTTCAACGAAACGTCTTTTCCAAGGGTTTTCACTCCATTGCTTGAACCAGGGTGTCATATAAGTATCGCATGGTATATATTCTTTCTTTCTATTTGATTTTTATCTTCCTTTCTTTTTCTCTATTTTCTACAGTCTCTCTGTGTGTGTGTGTGTGTGTAAAAAAAGTTCATTGAAGAGCTGTGAAGCTACTAGAATTTATTTTCAACGAAGGAAGATTCGAATCCAAGAGGTCTCGAATAAAAGTCGTATTATATCTACGTATATCCCGACTATTTCTCTCTCTCTCTCTCTCTCTTTCTCTCTGTATCCGATAAATGTATATATATATATATATTGCATCGTTGAAATAATGAATTTAAATGAGGTTTTATCATTATTTACCGTTTCCATTATTCCCATGTCATCGATACGAATGTTTTTCGAACGAAATCGTTTCCGGCTTTCCTTCAATATTTCAACGTAACGAAAATAGAAGAAGAAGAAGAAAAAAAGAGAATAAAAACAAAATAAAAAATAATGAATCCAAATGAGGTTTAGTCGTTCTTATAGTTCATACGATACTTTCGTTCGCATGTTCGATAAAACGATAAACGATATTTATATCGATTCGTTGATTATCTCGATCTACGTATTCCGAACAGGCTTGCGTGTTCCTTATACCTAATAAATAAAATAATCGATTATTCGTGAATACAATTTTTGTCTTATCAATATCAAGATGAATTTATTGTTGAAATAATTCACATTACCGCGCGTTCATATTATTATTATTATTATTATTATTATCACTAATATGTGAATTTGATCGATCGACGAAATTTCGAGTTCGGACGGAAAAAAAAATAGATCGAACTATTCGCGAGCCATAAATCTTTTACAACTTTCCTCGTAAATCAGATGTGTATATACATATATATATATATATAAAACAAAACAAAAAAAAAAAAAAAAGAGAAAAAACAAGCGGCCCAAATGACGTGTACGTTTTGGTGCAAGATAGAAAATCGATATGAAAAAGAAAAAAAGTAAATAAACAATTTGAAAAATAAATATATTATCGTAAAAGTTCCGAAATTTTTGTTCGACGTTTCGCGTCAAATTTCGTAATGCAAAGGAAGTGTGTCGATTTTTGACACGCGCTTAAACGTCAACTTATGCGTTGCTACGGTTCGTGAGATTCACACAAAGATCTTCACTACTCATCGACGATAATCGCAGTAATGGGATTGCCACTACCGTTCCTGCGGCCGAAAGGTCGTCCTGGTGAAAATTTATTATGCACGTGGGCCAAGCGACGTACATATATATATATAGACATACACCATATAGATACACGTACATACATATGTGTTATAGAAGCTCACGAATACATTCGCGTATGTATACGTCAGTCGGTGGCGATGCCCGACTCAATTAATGCCACGCTAATTGGTGCCGCGGTTCTGTAGTCCTCTCCCTCAGTAATTTCATTTTCCATACACCCGTCTCGTCGACATTTTCGCGGCTTTAAACGGCTTCCGAACGCTTTCCATCACGTTTCGGTTATCCTTCCGATATGGGTTTTATATATACTTTATATTATATTTTTTAAGACCTTACTTAAATTACAAATTCCTGGGAGAGAGAGTGAGAGAGAGAAGAAGGATCATGTTGTTATCTTTTGCAATTAATTACATTTAAGAAAATATTTAATTAGTTATTATGTATATATATACATAGGGTGAAGCGATTTAAGAAAAGGTTATCTAAATAATATGATTGCTATTGACGATAAAAAATGATAAGTCGAAAAAAATTTAATTGGTTTGAAGAAAGTAAATAAGGTTTCATCTTATGTCAATCTTACGTTAAATCAAATTTTAATATAATACGGTTTAAATGATGAATTAAATATTTTATCTTTAGTTTCTATCTATTAGAGTTAAAATAAATGTTTTAGTCGTGTACTCGAGACACCATAAAATACTTTTGTAATTTTAATATTAATAAAGAGATATATATATATATGCATATAGGATAAGTTTAAGCTCGACCATAGTATCGTGTAGTTACGGAGAGAGCACGATTAATCATAATCAATAATCTGTAATCTTGTACCCGTTTGGTAAGCACCCAAGGTATATTCGATGAACGGTAATGGTCAACTGGGTGTGTTATAGTACGGTTATCAGAACTTAGCATACAAGGAGAGAACCGTTGCGTGTCTGTTGAATGTGTACGTAAGATCTCTCTCCTATTCGCGTTGTGTATATTAGAAATCCTTGACGCACATTGTACTTTTGTCGGACATTTATATCAGGATTAAACAATATTTTACGGTAAGCAAATCTTGACAAGTTGAAAAAGTTTAACACCTTATCTGACCAAAAAGTAGAAAAAGATAGAATAAGAGAATGAGAGAGAAAGTGAAATGGATTTATATAAATGCCACGCGCGCGTTTTGAAACGATAAGAATATAGTATTATAAAAAAAATGTCAGATAACTTAAACAATTCAAAGAAAGATTAACTTTTCTTACGACCAAATTTTGTTCTTTTGCAAATACGACGGTATAAAAAATTGGGGAAAAAAAAAAAAAAAAATATAGAAAATATAAGTTTAATGAACGGGGAAAAAAGAAAAAGATTAAATAAAGTAACTTGCTCGTGGTCTTGTTTTTTTTTTCTTTTTCTTCTTCTTTTTCTTAACTTCTCGACTGTAGAATAAACGATAGAACTTTTATATCACCTTATTAAACCGACACGTATATACGTGTTAATAAAGAATACCACGAAAGGTGTAGCCCCTTCGAGAACAATATGGTTAAAGCTTCCCATAATTAAATTCGTTGCTGCGGAATTATTAATTTTTTTTCTACACATAGATATAAGATATATATATGTATGTACATATATAAAATATATATTTTTCCTATGGCTCTGACCAAAAGTGGGACAATCGTTGGCGCCACTTAAAATGAAAGTTACACGAGTTGAGAATTACACGAAAAGAAGGTAGTTTATTTAAGTTGTGTGAGAAAAGCCGAAGGAAAAAAAAGTACGGAAGGGTCGTGTTATGATTGCAACGATTATGACGTCGACAGAACGTTGATAAACAAGAAACATTCAATGAATCATCTCGTTAGTTGGCTCGTCACCAAGTTAAAAAGATAACCTTCGAAAGAAACATCCTCAATTTTTATACCATAATCTTATCATTCATTTATAAAATTTCATTTTAAATTAACATTTTCATTTTCAATTAATTAAATTGCGTGAGTAGTAATGTGAGTACGATCAGTAATAAATAAAATTACGTTGATCATTTAAAATAAATCACCTAAACTTCTGGAATTTATATAGGCCACTGGGTCGATAGATTTTTATTAATGAAATTATGTAGGTCACTGTGTCAATAGATTTATTTTATATAAAAACAGGAATATCTCCTATACTAAAAATCGTAGAGACTTAAAATTAAGGCCATTTTAAAGGATAAATTGTTATTCATTCATTTATCATTATTTATAATTTATTAAATACTCAATATAGACAATTTTTAATAAAGTAAAGATTTAAAAGTTAACTTATAAACTTACGTACATGTTTATAGGTTAATAATTTGTTATAAAAAAAAAAATGTTATAAAACAATATATCAACTTTATCGTTTTAATCTCTTTCTATCGTTATCGCAACTCATAAAAATACGTACTCTGCCTAGCACACTGGCAAAATTAATTTTCTGCCATTAAATTATTATTTACGATTTAAAAAATATATATATATATAAAAAATGATTCCATAACAAAAATACTCTTTCAGTAGAAAATAAAAATATGAATAAAAATATCGATAAAAGAACGTGGATGCACGAGCATGTGTGACAAAATATATCAAATAAAATATTATATATATTCTTCATTCATATTTTTCCCTTTATAAATTCGAATTATTATATTCAACATACAGTTTTATTTTTCCCGAACCCATTATATTTAAATAATCCAAAGAAACCCAGTTGACACTTAAATATGTATATTAAAAATTATTCAAATAGAAAAATACTAATCGAAAGTATCTTTATTCTGTTATAAAAGATTTAAGAAAAGATTTATCTTCATTATTCACGTGTTTTTTTTTTCTTATTAACGAAGATAATGATATAAAAAGGGTTAGAATGAAAGGGAAAAGGATAGAAAGTTAGGCTGATATCTCCTAGGGTTCTCTCATATCTACGCAAGATTACTAGCCCCCTCCGTACGTAATCGGAAAAGTCGAGGACTGGCATGTAGCCAAATCGTTTCGACGTTGCCTTTTTCCACAATGGTAATATTTCAATTCGTAGAACACTTTACCAACACGGTGCGCGCGGGTTCGCTCTAAGATAGAGGAAAATAGAAAAAGAATGGTGGCAGGCAAAGTGAGGAAAGAGACAGAAAGAATGAGAGAGAAGAAAGAAAGAGAGAAAGAGAGAGAAAGAGAGACGATAAAAGAGGAAACGACGATATATAACACTGATTCTTTCCTAGGAGACTACGGAGCTTGTACTTTAGACTTTTCAAGGCATTTGTAAAAGTGGAAAAGAGAAAAGAGGGGTGGGGGATGCAGAGAACGTGTTTTGTCTGTCCGGGTGTGTCATCTAAAAAGAGAGAGAGAGAGAGAGAGAGAGATAGAAAACCTTGAGATCGAAGAGAAAAAGAAAGAAATATAAAGAAAAAAGGGTAGAGGAAAAGTAGGAGAAAGTCTGCCAACTCTCGTCCCAGTGCCAAACTTCAGGGAGAGACTTCTTATTTATCTACTCTTACATCCACCTATTTATTGTATTTTATTTCTTAATCCATTGTCTACCCCCGTTGGACAATTTGTTCTTTCTTTTTCTTGAAAAAACAAAAAAAGAATGAAAATCGTTCGTAAAAGGTAACGGCTCGTAAAACTTAAATCGTTTCATTCGTCGTAGATTTTCTTCGTAGGTTAACTTCGATCAATTCGAATGACTCGAAATATAGTTTTTCTCCTTTTTCATGATCTTAAAGATAATATATGTGTTACCTGTTTTATATACAGTTTTATCTAGTAAATGAACTTTATGGATCTATTATTATTTTAGTTCTAACACACGTTGATGGATAATTTAGTTTGTAATCTAAAATATTCATTATCTAGATTTAATCAAGATTAAATTTAAGATATTCGTTTAACGAGGATCTGGAAATTTCTTTTTTTTTCCTGTCTTATTTCTCTATCTCTCTCTCTCTCTCTCTCTCTCTCTTTCTTATCTTTTTGTATTCCGCTTTTTTGTACTTTTCTTTTTTTTTTAATAAAGAAGAAAATGCCGTGTCGCGATTCGTGAAAAGTACTTTACGATTTTCTCTCGCTCATTTCATTAAATCACAGCACAGCCACGAGAGTTGGTTTCCTTCGTTTCTTCGCGGAAACGCGCAACGTTCTTGCGAATTTTGCACTTTCCAGAGTGTTATAAGAAAGGAGCTAAGGTAAACGTCGGAAGGAATTTCGTGCTGGTTGTAAATTCGTCACTGACACGTAGGCAATTCTTTCCGGTAAAGTTAAACGTAGAAGAAATTCTTACCTTATCTTTTCATCTCCTTTTTTTTTCCCCTCACACTTTTAAAGAAAAATAAATTTCTTAAAATATTTTTTCTCAAAAATTAATAACAAAAAAGAAAAGAAAAGGGTTGAAAAATATTCCATTAAAACAATAAACTCCACCGTATATATCTATATATATATAAGAATACATTTAAGAGTTTTATATATAAAACACTCTCTTGTGGATAAAAGTAATTTATTATAAGTAAAAGTGATTGGAAAAGATTCTCAGAACTTTCTCTATCTTCTCAGAACCACGAGAACAGCAACGTGTCCGACTATTGCAAATGGCTTGCGGTTTGTTCCCCGCAAAGTACCGTATTTCAGGAACGTCGATAGAAATCGTTGTTGGGAAAATTTTGGAAGTTAGAGTGGTAGGAGAATGAAAATGGGTGGAGAGGGTTGAGCAAGGGATAGGATGTAGAACGGGTTATAGCGGTCGATCATTATGCGGCTACCTTGGCCACGCGTAAATGGGTTATTATTAGTGGCATTTGATCGTTCAAAGGGACTCGAGATTGAAGCCAGGATTGGAAATGAAGCGTCATTAGGGACATCGTGCTTTTGCGATTCGTGTATAGTACCTCGAGCTCGTGGCATGTCACTAGAGAGAAAGAGAAAGAGAAAGAGAAAGTTAAAGAGAAATAGAATGAGAGAGAGAGAGAGAGAGAGAAGTTCTTGAATTCATAGAACAGACGCGTTTAGTTTGATCGTTCGTAATCACTCGCTATTAAGGAAATCTCACGTCCGAACGTTAGCTACAGGTGTGCACAAATCAAGGGAGAGATCTCTCCTTCCAGATAACACCAGCTTGCTATTCTTCCAATTCCCATAATATTTCTAATCAAATTCAGAACTAAGAAATTTTCCTTCGGATATATATATATATATATATATATATCGTGCCGCGCCTCGGGGAAGAAAAATTTTTATCTAAATATATTCGATTCCTCGAAAAATTATTCAAGTAATACCTTCGTGCGTTTAGAATACAAAGAAAACGCGCGCGTCGTAAGATATGAAGATATCTTTCTATCTGTTTTTAAAGCAAAATTATAAGACCGTGGATGAATAAACAAAGAAGAAATTCTCGTGGTAATCATACACCTTTAACTACCTTTCTCAACTTTACCTGCTAAGAAAATACCTAATATTTGTTGTTTTCCCAATGTAAATCAATATTTGTGATTACATTCTCCTTTTTCTTACACACTTGAATTAACGAAAAAAAGAAATAATGGAAAGGAAAGGAAAGGTAGGAAATAAGAAACGTTTTGAAATGTTATCAACGAGAAACGCGCGATAAATAAATAAATAAATAAATAAATAAATAAAGACGTATAATAGGAAGTAACGAGAAACGTTTCAGTTTGTATTCTCGTTGGGATTTACCACGGAAACGAATATAGTTGTGTGTATCGATTTGTTACAATTTAATGCTTTTTCTTCCTCTTCCTGCATGTGCAAATACTATCGTCTATAGTTACGTACCATTTTAAACATCTGTGCTTACCGAAGAACGTTGTTTTAGTCGATTTATTCTTAAACCAACATTTGAGAAAACAAAAGGGAATTATTGTTTTTGTAAGTTTTACTCAATTGCCAAGTATGTATTTTTTTATTTGTACGTCTCGATGATGATGATGATGATGACATAATTCGAATATTACAAATTTGAGAGCAAGAAATCGACAAAGTATTTATGAATGACTTGGTAAGCGTTCGCTCTAATCACTCGTAATCACCCATACTCAACGGTTTCCTAAATTCTGATGTTGGATACACGTGCGCTCAACCCAAATGACCATAATAGCTCGAAGGCAGCCGTCGCTTAAACCAACATTCACGAGTTTCGTTGCAAGTAACTCTACCCATAGTTTACCTAGTGAAATACTTACTTATGTATACAGGTACTTCCTATACATATATGTATATAAATATATTTATGTTTACTTCTAAAACTTATATTTTGCGTTTCTTCTTTTTTAACAAAAATATTCCTATCTGCCAATTTATTCAATTTGTTTTATGTTGTTAGAGAATAAACTTCATTTTACAAATTTTGGAGTAAAATATACAATTTAATCTCCGTCAACCGTCTAGATCACATATATGCGTCCTTTTGGAAAAATAATTTTTTCTATAATGTCACTTATATTAATTACACTGAACAAAAATTATTAATTAATTACTTAATCAGATATAATCACATATTAATATACGATTATTTAACTAATTTAATTTCATTGCACACAGCCAGCAAATTTTATTGAAATTATATTTTTTATTCAATTAATAAATAAGATTCAATAAAAGTTCCAATCGTAGAAGTAAATGGGTAAGAATAAAATATAGAAAAAAAGTAGAAGGTAGAAATCCAAGAGGAAATAAGCCGAAGGGGTTCAAAATGTTTTTTATTTGATCCTAACCGCGATACCAACGGACGATTTCCCGTTAACATGCCGCAAATATTTCTCAAATGGTGAAACGTTTTCTATGTTACCTTGGCAACAGAAAATATATTCCATATGCATATTTATATAAAAATATACTCATCGTATATATTTTTCACATATATATTATATATATATATAATTCCGGTCACCCTATCTTTATCTCTTTCATTCTCTCTCTCTCTCTCTCTCTCTCTCTCTTGTTCTGGCTAGTTTCCAAGGACCATCGTCGTAGTCAACATTCAACACAGAACACGATGTCATCTTTGGTTTCCTGATACCCCTGCATAGTTTTCCACAAAGCAAATTTTTCTATATATCGGGTCGGTTAAAAAGCTTCTTCGTATTTTAATATAACAGCAAAATTATTTTATTTATATTTAAAAGAAAGCTTATTAAACCGAATATGTGACGTTTCGTCGATTTCCATTTGCCATATTTTAAGTAAAATTATAATCTCGTTTTAGATGGAATCATTTTTGACTAAAAAAAAAAACAAATATTTGAACTTCTTTTAAAAATATAATCTATGACATTTTAGTAATTTCAAATCTGATTAATATTATCGGAGCTATGCGATAAAAAAGTCATTTATTAGAAAAATACGAAGAAATTTTTTCCCTATCCCAATATATTCAAAAAAAGAGGTAAGAATTGCATAGAAAATAGAAATACATATTGCACTATACGAACACTTAAGTCTCTCACTGTATATATATATATATATATATAAATATGTTAAATACATAGGTATATAAGTAAAATTAAATATTTAAGTAAATATGTAACAGTTATATCAGAACATGGTTAAAGGATCTTTCATACAGTGTGTTAAAATATTTTGTACAATATATACGAAAGACAAATTTCTGGACATTAGGTTCTACGAGCTTGTAATATATCCCGACGACTGATATATGAGCTCGTATATTTAAAGGTATAATGCATATATATATATATATATTTACAATCAGTAAAAGTAAGGAAGAAATTTGTTCATGAAATCCCTTTGGTAGATAAAAGTCAGCAATTGGAATCGATTACTTCAGTTCCTCTGATTGATTCCAGTACGTATGTAGTTCTAAAGTAAAGACTACATTGCTATAGGAACGTTTAACTGGAAACTACATTTAGGAAAACCTTTAGGAAAGATACACTTTGCGTGTAGCCACGTTCGACGTTCGACGTTCGTGGAATAACTCGTAAACTTTTACAGATTCTCTCAGGATTTTTGTGGTTTTTTTGCTTTTAAGGAAATAACGAAGTAACGATGGAACTAAATTACTCCTTCTCCTTACGTATACCCGCCCAATCGTTCGATTTTTCAATATATATATATACCTTTATATGTTTTTTACCCTCTTTTTACTTTTATTTTACGATCGTGGTACCTAACCTCGGATCAAGTGAAACGTTGCTATCGATAAAAATCAATTTGCGATTGAACGTTTCCACGACGCTCGAATGATTCTTTTTTTGCGGAGATGCGCAACAATTTTGAATTCGGAAAAAACGCTAAAAAATATATATATATTTATATAAAAAAATAAAAAGTAAGAGAAAAAAAGAGAGAGAGAGAGAAATGGAGATAGAAGCATAAAGAGGAGAAAGGAAAGACTGGTGAAAATGAAAATAATTAATCTTACAAATGGGACAACGATTTGTATTCACAGTGCGTGCCAATGCGCCACTTGCCGTAATTACCATTCGAGAATCGTAATCAAATACTGATGATAATATCATTGGCAGTACAGTAGAACGGATTTCTACAATGAACGTGTTAAACAATGAATACGAAAACCACGTTCGTATATTGTTGGCAATTAAACCAGCTCTTCCCTCTCTCTCTTTCTCTCTCTATTTCTGAACATCTATCTATCTCTCTCTCTCTCTCTCTTTCTATCTCTCTCTCTCTCTCTCTCTCTCTCGGACAACTCTAGTATCCCATAGCAGATTGCGGTCATTTAATCCTTTGTAGTTGAAATTCTTTTTCCCTTTAACGCCGTGGGCGACGTTCGATTTGATATATTTACATCATATGTAACCTACCTTTGAATCTGTATTTGATTGTAATCGATTACAAAAACGCATATGAACGTGCAAGAGTATTGAAAACTCGAAACTCGATCTAGTCCCAAAGGAATGAAATACCGATTCACATAGAATATTCAACCGAATAACGCTATATATGTACGTAGGGTACGTACGTACGTACGTATGGTATGTGTATCTTTTAACTTTATTATTTTCTTCTCCTATTTGAAACATTTTATAAATAGTTTATCGAAACCACTACTAAATCATTTACGATCGAATAAGGTAACCTTGTCCTGTGTATATAATCATATTAAAATAAATTTCTTTTTTTTTTTTTGTATTTTCTCTCTTTCGCGACAATTTTGATTTAAAGTTAATTTATTTCCGTCGTACTAAAAAAAAAAATTCGTCCATTTCGATGTGCCACTCGATAGAAAACAAAATCTTGCAATTTTACGTTTTTCGGTCAGGCTCCATGTAAAAAAAAAAAGAAAGAAAAAAAATCGCAGACACTGAGAAGAGACATTAAAATGAAAGAAAAAAAAAAAAAAAATAAGAAACTAACGTTTATTCCTATCAAGTAGGATTGTTTTGCGGCTCACTTTCGTTTGGCATGCAGCACATAGTTGCATCCCTTGTTATCTAAAGTACGTTTTCCGAGTTAGGAAAGTTTGTAAGGGGAGTTAAAAAGTTCAATGTCCCGAGTATGAGAACAAAAAAGAAGAAAAAGAAAAAGAAAAAGAAGAAGAAGAAGAAGAAGGTACAGAGGTTAGTGGCAAGAGAAAGTTAAAAGTCGTTGCTTTCTAGTTCGTCTCTTCTTCACTCGTCTCAATGCCGTTCATCCTTTACCATCACTGGCATTGAATGCCGTTAGATACACTAACTTAGACGGAGGAGTCGTTGAAAAGTAAAAAGGATAGAAAGAGAGAGAGAGAAAGAATACAGAAAAAAAAAAAGTAGAGAAAATGATAGAAAAGTTGGTTCGAAAAAGGGGCTTCCTTTCGAAACGAAAGAACAGCAAGAAAATAACATCGGCAGCTGGGTTGCTTCGGAAAATGTAAAATTCTCTTTAAATTTACTCCTCCTTTAACACCTCCTCCCATCCTAAACCACCCCAACCACCCCCCACCTCAATCCTACTCTCTTTCCTATTTCTAACATACGCACGCATATACACGTATACGTAAATAAATGTATGCACGCACATACCTTACACACGACGCGTATGTATATTTCAATTTTTTTTTTTTTTCGTATTCTTCCAGCTTTTGAAAGCTTCGAAGAAGGAAAGAAGCTTGCAAGCAAGCAAGCAACCTGCTACGAGATAGAAAATTCGACGGTTACTGTGTGTGCAATCCCGTTTCAGGAAACGTTCACTTGGTAGCATTCGGACGAGCAAAAGAGACGGAGTATGGTTTTCAAAAGAGTAGAACTAGTGTCAAGAGTTAAATAGAGAAGAAAATCTTGTAAGAAAGACGAGGAAATGAAGAATGTTAGAGAAAATTCAGTGGCTATACCAAGCTCATTGAAAGAAAGATAACCACCCTGCAAATGAAAAAGAAAGGATAGAGAAAGAAAGAGAAAGAGAGAGAGAGAGAAGAATAAAAAACACACACACACACACATACGCGTATCAGAAATTGAGAGTAAAGAAACGATTCGATAAATATACTTCTAAACTTAACGATCAAAAAGATAATAGGAGACGGAGAATGTAAGTAGAATAAGTTCTTCTTACAGATATAAGAAAGCAGCAGAAATTGAAGCGAACCTCTTTTCCTACCGTACTTTACTTCGTTTATCACCGTGGAAAAGCCTTCGCGAAAAATGATGACGTTTTTCTCTATCTATCTATCTCTTTCTCTCCATAAAGAAGAAGAAGGGTCTCTCTCTTTCTCTCTCTCTCTCTCTCTCACCCGGCTGCTCTTCCGCAATCGTCGTTGGCGACTTTCACCACCTTGCTTTCAATGTCTTACTTGGTGCAATCAAACAGAGCTTAAGAGATAAAATGAGGGATAAATGGTGATATGGTGGTGGTTATAGTGACGGTGAGAGGTATGGGGAAGGATCCTTTTTTCTCATTCCCTTTCTATATTTCTTTCTCTTCATTTTCCTTTCTTTATCTTTTTTAGCCGACCAAATGGCCCCTTTGAAAATGCTTTCGGCGTTTATAGCATCCAGTCGATGTCGAGAAATGAAGAAAATGAAAGAAGAGAAAGAGTTCTATCGTTTTATCGAACGAAGGAATGGAAGAAAAAAAAGAAAATAAATTAAAAAAAAGAAATTCTTTCGGGTGAAACGGGAATAATCATTTCAATGGCAGTTGGCATTTTAGACAAAATTGTATCCCCCCCCCCGCCCCCCGCACCACGCTATGATCGATCGTATTCATGCATAATCATCGATCGAATTCATCACCATCATCATCATCATCATTATCCTGATTACTCGTGAAACGAATAATATTTTATCTGCATTTATTTATGTATATATGTATGTATTTGTCTGTCTATCTCTTACTCTATCTCTTTCTCTCTCTCTCTCTCTCTCTCTCTCTCTCTCTCTCTCTCTTTCTAACTACTTTGACTCGCAAAGGATTCTCTCGAGGATACTTATCGCGAAGAGACTCTTTTTTAAAGAAGCGTAAGCGAGTTCGGTTCGTTTTAACCAATGAAGTACCGACGTTTTTAGAATTCGTTTCATTTTTATTTTTCAAGGAAAAAAATAAGAAAAAAAATAAGTACACAAACTACTTCTACAACTACTACTTCATTTACTCAACTATAACTAACGATTAAATATAATATATTATGAATAGAAATAAATTCGATACCTTTTCTTTTTCTTTAATTTTGGACATTATAATTATGTATATAGAAATACCGGAGATAAAGTGTGTGTGTGTGTATTATAACTTTGAAATATTAAATGTGACATTATCTAATATAAATTACTTTTCCGAATTATAACGGACTAATACTTAACGAAGTGTAGATGTTTTGTGTTTTGAATATTAAAAATAAAAATAAAAATGTATGTCTACTCAAAGAAAAAAGACGCTGAACTATAAAGATTAAGTTGCTGAAGAAGTCCCAATAAAGGGACGAAACGTCCAACTTAGTAAAATTAAGTTCTACTTCTTTTTTTGATGTCCAAATTCCCTGTTATACCTTCTCATTAAGAATTTTATTTTTGAACGAGAGAAACTACTGATTTTTCCGAATATTTGTTTTAAGAATAAGTATAAGAATAAGAATATAAAGAAAAATATAATAAATCATTGGGACACACAGAGTAAATAAAAATCGAGTTTAAATTCAAAAATGCTATTTCATTTGTACGTATGCTCGCAGAAGAACATATAGTTTTAGATAGTAAGAACAGTAGTAACACAGTGGGACGATAGCGTGCTCATTCGGTACGACACGGTTTCTATCCTTGGAGAGAAAGGGCTGGACTTCCTGTGTGTGCAAGGGCTAATTACTTACCCCGTATCTTCGGCGACTCCAAGCTGCACTGGTTTCTGACAGAAACTACGCTTACCATAAATCTTCGACCGCAGTAGAGTTAAGACGAAGTCAAAATGTGTACAAGGTGCTTTTCCCTCTCTCTCTCTCTCTTTCTCTCTCTCTCTCTCTATCTCTCTCTCTCTCTCGTGTTTCTCCGTTCTTGATCTTGCTCTTATTCTCCAACTCCAATCGAGTCGTACGCCTGTTCCGTACATGCTTCTACTAAATAGCATGATTAATCTGTTGGTCAACCAGTTTTCTCGATATTTTTTTCCCATTTCTTTTTTCTTCCATTATTTTCATTTATTTTGTTAGATATTAGATAGAATAAACGGGAATATCCTTACACGTGATAATATAATACATTTTGAAAAAAATTCTATCGAATTGATTTTTATTTTAATGAATCATTCTCGTAAATTTGAAAGAACTCACGGCGACTCGATGTCTCGCCAACTATCCACCTTTTTTTTCTTACTTTTTCAAAGATTTACACGTAAGTTTTTGTAACTGTAAGATATTATCTTGAAATTTTCGTCGTTTTGTCTTTCCTATTAATATGTTACGTATATTAATGTTCGAATTTTTATTACACGAACGTACGTACACGTAAATTCATATGTAATGGGAAAACGTGCACGTCAATCTTTTGTCGGATAAAATAATGATTTTCAATATATGCGTCTAACAATAGATACTAAAATCAATATGATTTAATTGTGCAATTAGTAATGCATCGAAATTTGATTAAATATTGTAATAGACGATGATTAACGTAGCTCGCGATTGATTTCACAAAAGCAAATATCGATTTTGGTATATAATAAAATTCTTTTAAATCTATCTAGTAGAGTACTTTACACATTCGAGGTTGCCTAGTAGTTCGTATCAAAGATCCATCCATCTAGCAATCAGAAAAGGGGGTAGTAACGAATATACATACATATGTCTTGTCTCGTGACTTTGTTCCCTCTCTCTCTCTCTCACAGAATATTCGTAGATATACAATTCTAGAGCATATACTACGTGTATGCATTAGATAGAAAGAGACAGAGAACTTGAGGTCGTTCAAGTTATGTTGCACGAGAGACTGTATCAAACGATGTTGCTGATTGTATCTCTGCACAATATGTTACGTCAGAAGGAAATGCGAATGCCGTGCCGCGTGGCGAACCCAACCAGACGAACGTTGTTTCCCGTTACCATTGCCTGTGGGACGAGGAAATGCAAAGGACGGATGGGAAGGGAAGGGAAGGGAAGGGAGGGTTGGCGACACACCCACCCCTTAGAGACACAATCCTCGATGATCGTAGTTCTCTGGCGTGATGCAATATCGTATAGCAAAATCTAAATCACCGTTCGCCACTATTGTTATCAGAAATCATTTTGTGGTATATACAAAAATCTTGACATTCCAAATAAAAGTGATGAATAATTAGAATTTTTTTACTTTTAAAAAATACATTTGTTATTATTAAGAGAATACTGAAATTACTGTTACTTAATTATTATTACTTTTTTTAAAATTACTATGATTTCAAAATGAAACTACAAACGTATATTGTATTATATATTCAATAATAGAAGTTGTATATATATATATATATATATATAATATATTCATTTATTTAATAGAATATGAAATATTCAAAGAGAATGAGATAAAACTACAGAAGGAAGAAAAATATATGAATGAGTTTTCTCTGTCGTTCGTAAAACACCATAGGTGTTTGAAATGAATCGAAGGTAGTTCGTATGATACGAGCACGTCACAGTCGAGTGTACTCGTGTTGGTGGACATGGCAATTACAAAGGCGAAACGGATGAAAGCGCGAGCCCGTAAAACAGTGGAATCCGTACGACGATTAAACTGAAAGCGCATTTGCAGATAAATTTTCCTCTTCTGCCATCTAGAGGTAGTAAAGAGTAAATTAAGTTAAATGCTGCAGATTTAATTGCTCGACCCGCGGCCGTTTTACATAGCTGCTCGTTATGTTTGGTCCAGGATGCGACCTATAGTAATCTGAAACTATTAGTTACTGGAGACTTGCGATTAATCCCTCGAACGCGAGTCAACTTGAATAGGCTCTTCGATTTGTTAATTAATTATAAGTAATGACTAATACGATTTCGACATTATTCCATTGCGATTAAACAATTTGAATTCTATACTAATTACTCGATAATAATTAATATCGAATATCTCATAAACATTCCGAACAAAAATAAATGTAGAGACATTACAATTTATGTTTTAAATATGAAAAAGAGAGGCGATTAAACGATTGTGTACTTGTAAATGTTATTGATAATGTTAAAAAAAAAGAATAGGTATCATCGTGTTTGATATTCAAATTTATTTAATAAAAGTGAAAAAGTAAACGCGATATGTATGGATAATACGGTAACATTATTTTCTAGAAATGTTGAAAATATATTTGATAGATATTTGGAATAAAATTAACATCAATTAGAAATACGTATTTGTAGATACGAAAGAGAGAGTGGGTGAGAGAAAGATGATAAGTAAATTGAAATATATAGCTTGTGGCGTCAATGTCTACAATGTATACATCAGCATTTAAACGTATGCGTAAAGGAAGCCATATTCCGTCGAAGCATCCCTTTGTAAGAGGTTACCTGTTAATTATATCTTACTACCGCACCTCCTATTTCGTCCTATCGTATGCTTACTCTCTACGTTCCCATAGATGCTTTCTCACGTTCCTCACGTTCATAGTAATACGATATATGTACGTATATACTTTGGACAGGCACTGTGAGATAGGCTAATGGCTCCCCGTCTTTAGGGTAGGGTGTCTTTCGTCCTTTGAAGCTACAACCAAGACGCATTAAAGCTAAATCCACCCTCCATTGTCCAAAATAATCTATTATTATTTTCGTCCACCTTTAATCATTTCTCAAATGATATATGACGTTGGCAAAAATTTCGTAATATATGAGAGATGTTTCCTAAATGAATAATTATTAAGCATTGAAAGCCAGTTGGTATCATAAATCACTTTAGAAATGTTAGATCACGTAGACATAAATCAAAAGTTTTAAATAATTTCTATACGTAAATCTCTTATATAAAAGTTAAATTGTGTGTATAAGAATAATACGCGCGTATTTGAACAATTCAAATTTATACAAGAATAAATGATTTTTCGTTAATTCGACGAGTTTTTTTGTTTTTTTATTAACGTGGTATCATATTATTGGGATTAAAGAAAACAAGATGATAACGTAGAACCTGAAATGTATTTAATCTTGAGCAAAGTGTGTCTTAAAGGATACCTTGTACTCCAAGGAAATGTAACCCTTACCTTCCAACACAGTAGGCTAATTACTCTGAAATCTCTTGAGTCCAAGTTTGAAATGACAGGGCGAAGTTAGGCTAGTATGTTGATTTTCACACAGTAGAACTCATTTCTTAGCCACAGCAGCAGGTTGCTTGTGTCTTCGGGTGATAGAATTCATCGCGATGCAACACGATGGTCTCTTAGCTCCATACACATACCACCTTGAATGTATATATATATATATGCATTTAATACATACCATTAACTTGCGACGAAAAGTGGAATTGTTGTTCGCTAGCTTATGCATTTAACTATCTCGAAAATTTTCCGGATGCTAAAATCAGAGATCTTCATGAATTGTATTCTTAAGAATAGGAAGTTTTAACGATTATACCTAAAATCTAAATTATGAACCTTATGAATTAGAATCTGCATCTTTTATCTCTCTCTCTCTCTCTCTCTCTCTCTCTCTTCCTCTTCTTTTCTCAAGTTAACATAAGAATATATTATATATTTCTATCTACATAAATTGAGATACAGTTTAAAGAGATATTACGAATTCATTAGACTTTATCATTTCGTACTTCTTTGATAGTCTCGTTTAATCTTCTCGATCGAGACCTTTCGAAGGTCGCAAACACTGTTTTATTTAAGAAGCTAGGATGAGAACGTCCTCGATGTCTCGGCTACTTTGTGTGTGGGTGTGTGCGTGGGTTAGTGAATGTACGTGTGTTTGTGTGTGCATGCTGTTGAAGTAAACAAACGAACGGTTGAAACTACGGAACGTAAAGAGATCTTTCAAAGGAAAAGAGAGACAGAGAGGGATAGAAGTACTTACTCTTCAGAACAAGACAGGCTACGGTGAAACGTTACTCTCGATGAAGGGATGAAACGAGTGAGATAGTAATATACCGAATGAAAGAAAGAAAGAAAGAGAGAGAGAGAGAGAGAGAGAGATAGAGAGAAAGAAAGAAAGAAAGAGAACTTGAAGTAAAGTGTCGCACCAATGAAATAACTTTGGTCGTTGAATTTAACGTAAACGCGTAGATTCCTGAGAGCGTGGATCAACGAACTAAGAGAATTTCAACGAGTTCAGGAGTTTCTATTTATCGTTACTACCATGAAAACTGTCGTTATGTTGGTAAGTACTTACCTTTCGGATGAAATGTCACAAAACTAGATTTGTCAACAAGTGACGAAGTTCTAATTTATTGTTAAATAGATGTGCCATAACGAGTGTTCGTTTTTCTTTTTTCGATTATATTATTTTTTATTATTTTATTGTATTATTAAAAATTTTAATAAAATTATTAAACTTTTCTCCCCAATCAGGGATTTTTTCGTTATTAACAAAAACAGGAATTACGAAATATGTAATATATTTTAATAGTTATATTTAAATTTGTAAGTTATTGAAATTCGTAGTATTCAATTTTTTATATATAGAAATTAAATCATGTGATTTAAATGAAATATTATTTAAGAATGATAAAATTTTTCTAAAAATTTAAAATTTTTATTGTTAAGAGAATCACGTTATCGCAATGATCGTTATGAGAGACATAAGATATTCGAAAAGTGAAATTTAAAAACGATCATCATCATCGAGATTCATAGTGTGTAATCTTCTATATACAACGATATCGAGTAATCACGTTTAACCCCATTTGAACGAAAAACGCGTTATCGATCGTGGAACAGATTGGAGACATTAGAGAACAACGAATAGCGCTCGTTTTTCGATAAATGCGTTACCCTGTTCGATAAAACGAACGATACCACGTGCCAATGATCTCATTCTTTCATACTATTTATTTCTTTTCTCACGTATAGATGCAATCCCACAAGATTCATGATATTTTTTTTTCAAAATCCTTACACGAAATCTTTAAATCTGTTTTCTTATGAACGAAATATACCACGGAAAAAAAAAAATCATTCCGTTCGTAAAATTATTACAAATTAACGATAAATCTTACTTTTTTTTCTTATCGAAAAATAAGAAATTGAAATATGTATCAACGTGTCTCGGTTTATATTAATGAAATTCTAAAAATTATGATATTTCTTTTTTTCTCTAGATGTCTTTCTTTTTGAAAGTTGTTGTTGCATGTAACATACAATTTTCATAAATATAAAATAATACAAAACTTTTTTGATGTTGCACGTATATCATTCATCGCGTTGTGAATTTGTCATAGCGATACTTCACCTAAATTCACTTACTCGATGTCCTCGAATATTACTAAACCGTTAGACGAAGAAACTTTTCTTCTTTTCCTTCCCACAACTTGTCGCATAATAGCATACACAAGAACCGCTTATCCTTGGGATCATTATAGTAAGACTTTCTGAAACAAACGAGACTTTTATTATGTTAAAACGATCGTATCGCATTTAAAATGACTACCAGCTTATATCATCTTTCAATTTCTTACATTACTTTTTTTAATATTTAATAAAAAATGTATAAGAAAATCAGTTGAATACCTGTTAAAATAAGAATGATACAAAATACAATTATTTAAAACTAACATATCTATTAATATAATTCGAATATTAAACAATTTAGATCAGTTATTATATTAAATGAAAATATTAAACTAAAAGTCATCACTAGCAAGGAAAGTTAAAACACAAAGGTATTTTAGTTTAAACAATCTAAAATTGTAGTAGAGTACAGTAATGTATTGGACATAGCTTAAATAATTGTTAATTATTTGAAGGAAATGTATATTGTTAATTAAAAGTACGGAGTATATGATCGGAGAACCGTCTTCCTCGAAATTCGCCTTATAACTGGTACGTTGTCCTCTATAAAATTTCTTTTATTAAATGTTGTTCATATGACTTTCCGAAAGTTGTACATCTATATAAAAATAATAATACATCTAATAAAGAAAATTAAAAGATTATAACGTTCTGATTTTAGCATTTCTATCAATTTTATTATTAGAATAGATATTATTAGAATATCACATCAAAATAATTTAATATTGAAAGTATATTAATAAGTATGTAATGTTTATACTAGTACATATATGTTTAAACAATCTGAAATATAAAGAGAAATGTAATAAATTATTTGAATAATTGTTAATTAATCGATAGAAGTGTCTGTTGTTGTCTAAAAGCTCGGTTGTAAAAAGTTATCTAAATACATAAAAGAAAAATATATCAACATTATTTTCTATTTAAAATACGTTAATAGATAATGTAATATTTTAACCAATATATATGTGTTAAAACAAACTGAAATATAAGAAGAATGTATTAGATTATTAAAATAATTGTTAATTAATCAATAGAAATATCTATTGCTATCTAAAAGCTAGGAATATATGATCTATGTACCGTCCCCTTCGAAATCCACTGTTGAAATGAGTTATTGCCCTTTAAGAAAGTGTTTTTATTGAAAGTTGTTTATATGACTTTCCGTAAAAGGAAATTCTGTTCACTGCGCATAGTATACGTGTCTACCATATAAGGAAAGTCGTATAAACATTGTTTAATAAAAGTACTTTCACAGAGGACAAACTAGTTAGTTTATTGTTTGATTTCGTAGAGGACAGTATATAGAGGTTCTACTCAGTGCTTCTAAATTACAATATACATTTCCATCGATTAATTAACAATCAATTAAGGTAAATTAAATAAAATATTGTATCTTATATTAATATTTTAGATTGTTTAAACTAAAATACATTTGTTTTAACGCGTTCCCGACTTAAATAATATTTTTAATTCGAACTATTATATCAACTTTTGTAACACATCAAAAAATATTGATTGCGAAAAGAAAAGAAAAAGATATCAGACCCATTAGATTTAATCTACAGCAATAGTACACGATCGGTTCATTCTAGATATTTAATTCTTACCAGATGAAAGTCCCGAGAATGTACCGTCGTAATTAGGCGCAGTCATAATCGTCTGGGGAAAACGACGTTGTCGGTTGGAGGGTGGCAAAGCGGTGGCAAGGTCGTCGAAATTGAAATTCCAAGAAGGTTTGCCTTCTTAAATGCTTGAATCGTGATGGTATTTCAATAAACCTCTTGTTCCTCGTCATTTCAAGCGTTATATGACATTGGATTCGCATTTTGATATGTATTATAATTATGATTGAAATATTTATAACCATAATATATTATCATTTAATCTTGACAATCAATTTTCATTTCTATCGAATACATATTAGTATATATTATAAGATATATTATTATTATAATTTAATAGTCTCATAACATAAAGTACAATTAATAATAATATATATCTTATATAAAATATTTTGCAACATACACAAATGATTTCCCGATATTCTAAACTTGTCTTTATTTCTTTATAAAAACAGAAATAATAAGGAATGAAACGTTTTACGTAATCGGATCATCGAGAAATGCGAAAAGAAATCAGTGGGAAAAATCATTTATCTCCTTTCCGTCGGGTTTCCACCATTTTTCTCAATTGTCTCAATTGCAGCGAGAGTGTTGCTGGTAAAAGACGACCCGACGACGATCTCTTCCTTTATTTTCTCTAATTGTTCCCTCGTATACGTAAACACTGAAGAAAGAAAAAGAGATAAAGAAATAGACAAATGTTAGCTTCGTCTTTGTCACTCTCGGAAAATTCCAAGATTAAGAGCTTTCATCTTGATAGAGTTAGTCTTAAAAAGAGAAATGAGGAAATTGGAAGTAATGCTAAAAGAGATTGTTGAAGAAAAGACGTTTAAAAGATAAATATTTCTTTTCATTTAATTCACACAAACCCAATTCTATCACACAGATATTTCCTAAGAATGAAAATAAATTCTAACCCGAATGATAATAACGATCGTTAATCAATTTTATTTTTGTATATACGACGTTACTTTTATCTTATTGAAAGATTCAATTGCAAACAATGAATATAAAGAACCGATTGATTTGATAGATTCGTTTAACTTTGAAAACCTTTCAATCTTATTAAACGTCACACTATACTAATTTCATCCATTTATTTCGTTCTATTTATCTGGTCTTCTTTGTGAAGTTTCTATTTTTTACGACATTCATCAACGTAATTTCGTGACGACTAATCACTATCCTTTAGCATTCTTTCATCAATTTCTCTCTCTAACACATAAGAAGAAAAAGGTTTTCTACTTTAACCTACACCGCACGTTTTTACTTTTTCTTCTTACTCGTTGAATTTCTCTTTATGTCTCGTTCTATCTATCTCCCTATTATATGTTTTCGAAAAGGATGGAAAAGATTAACAAAAAGGTTTTCAGGAAGCTTCTTCAACCGCACATCTTCCTTCTCCAATCCTCTCTCTGAGCTCTTTGTTCGGAACGTTACGAGAGTAATTAGTAGAAATGCGAATAATTCGAACAAAAAGATTTGTGTAATGTACCATAAAACGATATTAACTTAATAAGTCCTTATTTTCTTATTCCCTTTACTTATAACTGTATTATAAAATACGTATAAAAAAGAAAAAAAAAAGAAAAAGAAAAGAAAAACACAAAAATACTCAAACGGTTTCGTTATTTCGGTTTAATTAACAACCCGATAGAATTAAAATTCGATATGTATTTTTAAATACGATCGGAATAAATTGTTAACACTCTCTTTCGTTGAAATAATAAATACTATTTTTTTTTTGGGCTTGGTTTCGAACTTAGGAATAATATACTTGCTGTGGAAAACAGTTCGTGCTTTCGTAAAGAAAAAACTCGACTAGAATACACATACGTTGGGAGAAAAAGAAGAACATTAAAATCCTGTTGAATTATTTGTCTTTTTTTTTTTTTTTTTCTAAATCTCAGTACAAAGAATTCGCGTAGAAAGCACCAACCAGAAAGCTACTCTTCGAAACTCGCTAAATTCGACTTTATTCGTATCCTTAGAAAGAAAAGTAACCTGAAGAAGAATTTGTGGAATGGACTTGGTAGAAATGTTATTAGTGTTTGCTCGATTTACGATGTTTATGTGTAAAACACTGTGAAACGTAACGATGAAATTTCTATTAGTTACGAACAATGACTATAAAAAGTTCTATTCTTCTTTTCTATGATGATATTGTTTTTTGATGGTGATGGTAGTGGTGGGGGCGGGGAGGAGGAGGAGGAGAGGAAGGATTAATACGATAGAAAGAATCATAGGATGAAGAAAATTGTATACCCATGGAATGTTCGACTACGTCATCGATGTTATCTCACGCAAAAGTCATTTCAACCCACATCGAGAAAACCACGACGAGAGATAAAATAAAAAGAACTTGTGTCAGTAAAAAAGAAAAATCGGTGTTGTGATAGGACACACGATAGATACCTCTCTCTTTCTCTCTCTCTCTCTCTCTCTCTCCCTTTCTTCTTTTCTATGGAACGTTTTTTCCAAGTAGAAAATTGTCAACGGTCACTAATCTTTACGAACATTTTTTCTAAACCCTTAGGAGGTCACTTCACGTATATCGTGTTACGATGTAATATCAAGAAATTGGACGTTACCCTTAAGTATTATTCTTATCTCATAGAACCCCCTGTATAAGGGAAAAGTTATCGTAATCGTTATGTAAGACAAATCATTTTTATTGTTTTCCATTCTTGAATAAAACGAGCCTAAGATTCCTTCCTTCGATCCGCGATATCAAATAATGAAAATCAATTCGCACAATTCGATGGTGGAAAAATAAATGAAAAATAGAGAATGAGGGTAAAGGGGAAATAGGAAAGCAGCCGTAGAAATTGCTTAAAGAAACCGCTCGGACAATGGCGACTTTTGTAGTTGAACGACGATGACATTTGATGTTCGCTATAAAGTGAGAATATCAGGGTTCGATGTTGAATCCTAAAGCAACCAAGCGAGAAGAGAATCCTGATGGTGTTCCGATATAACGGCGTAAAAGTAAGAAAGAAAGAGAGAGAAAGATAGAGAGAGAGAGAGAGAGAGTACTATACTTCTGTTCGATGAAGGAGAACTTCATGGATCGCTAAACTTTTATCAAGCGTTTTTTCTCTACTCCGTATAGACGTTTAGAAAAGTGGATTAAATGAGAAACTTGATAAAGAGAAAAAGAGAATTCGTCGTCGTTAATTTTGTACAACGCGTATAATGATTTGTATGAAGTACGGCTCGTAAAATTAATTAAACGCACGAATTTATGCTCGCCTCATTAATGAAGAGAGAGCATTTAACGAAAATTCGTTATAATCGAGGAGATCGTATAATATTTTTTATTTACTTCTTTCATATTATAAGAGATGTCGTTTATATATATATATATATGTATATATATATGTGTGTATATATATTTGATTTTATTTATTATTCGTTAGCGAGATTATTAATAAATTAATTATAAGAGTTCTCTCGTTTAGAGAATGATTTATGAGTATATCAATAAACCTCTACCGTTCATTGATTAAAACTCATAATATTCATTTTCAAACGCGCATAAAATATTTTCTCCTATTATATGTTAAATAAATCCTCGTTACAATTGCGTGTTGTTAGATACAAGTATTATAAAATCATAAATTTATTAACTATTCATGAGAGTATATGCGTTTGTGTGTGGATTTTGTATATCAAAGAATTTAGTATTTTGAATATTTATAAGATTATATTCCATAGGTAATTCATTTTAACTGTTCCGTATTCGTTGTACAAAAATGAGCAACTCGTTGTAACAAAAAGTGCATAACAATAAATCGTAAACACTGAATGCTATTCAAATTTGTAACTCGCGTACATTTCTATATATCCGCATAGATATATATATATATGTATATGTTTAAAAAATCAAACTGATCGCTTTAGTTTCTATCTACAGCAGGATAATATCTGTTTGAAACTGTGGGAGTGAGGTGGAGGGAGAGGGGTGACAAGTTATAGAATATCTCGAGAAAAGTAAACGTCGGATTCGTTGGTAGAAAAATTGTTCATAGACATATTTGAACATTGCCAGAGTTATGTACAACCATGCGCGTATGGACATATTATATTTTTTTGTTTTGTTTTCTCGATCGAAACGTTATAAAGTATTTTTTAATCATCGAGATATACAAAGGACATAGATTCTCGGTGTATTCGTCACTCGATGAAAGAAGATACGTTGTTAAAGAAAAATTTCAATCAAAGCCATTAATACGTACATTTTTCCTCGGTATAGGATTCAATTATGTGCGTAGTTTATTTTTCAATTTTACAGACTCATGAAATATTCATATAAGAGAACGAACGAGGAATATCGAAATCCCTTTGGATAAAAACAATTTACCCCTTGTATGTTTATCCGAGCGTTATCCATTTCAAAGGGTAGCAACATGTTTTAGGATACTCAAGCGTACCTACTCACCTGCAACATCATATAAATAATTCATGCGTAAGAGTGGCGTGCGTTTTACGCGATCGCGAACACGTCGAGTGATCGGGAGACGTGTCACGAGTACCACTTGTTCTTCTATAAGTAAGTTCTAGATGTTTTACCTATGTATGTATATTCACCTACGCTCTTATATTTATATTGTATACATACATATATATGTATATACACACGTCTACGAGCTTTATGCATTCGGTGGCTTTTGAGAAGCTTTCAAAGTGGCATCCTTTTACAGCCGGCAATAACCGGCGTCGTTATACGTGCGTCGTTAAACCTTAACGCGACGAAATGTGGATAGAAACAAAAGGGAAAGAGAGAGTTAGGGAGAATATGAAAGAGAAAAAGATAATATATATAGAAGATCCCTTTTCCTTCTGGCAAAGGAAGAAGAAGGTGGCAACATTTTGCCAGTATCTATCCAAAGCCGATCGTAATTTTTTTCTCGCACAGAAGGATACCACATCGAATCACATTTCCCGTCCTTTTTATGTTCCACGTGCCAGTTTTCTTTTGCCAAGAGGGAATACTGGCGCTACACGTTGCATGAATAATTCCTATTTATAGGACCACGTACGTTTTCTCCTGCCACCTTTCTACCTTTTAAATTTTACAACTAACGATCGGCTAATTCTATTACTTGCGTTACTCTTCTTCTTCCTTTTATGTTTTCTTACCAGATTTTTACAAGACGAATTTTTCTTCTCACGGAATAGAAGTAGACGACGGTTTAGGTTCCACTCGAATCTCAGCAAGGAGTTCGATTACGGAGGATAGGTTGAAAAATATAAGGCGAATTCTTCGGCGAGTGAGATAGAAAGTTCAACGTGATCGTCGATAAAATTCAGAGAGAAAACTCGATTGATCGTTCTTTCTCTTCTTCTTCTTCTTATTCTTCTTATTCTTATTCTACTTTCTATCTTTTATCTTCTTAAGGATGCCTCACGACGCTTAAAGAGATTTATAGTTTGCTTATGACATGAACGAGTATTCTCTAAAGTAATGCACCTATATTAAAGGCTTCTCACAATGTAGAAACAATAAAGATTCTATGAACGTGTGTGTGTATGTGTGTTTGTGTGTATGTATGCGCATGAGATCTCTTTGCAACTCCTTGCAGCATTCTCGAACACGTAGTATATAGAGAATATCGAGAAGGGTCCCCGTATAGGTGCACTCCATTGGTATAAGGGCTATGGTCCTCTCGATCGATGAAGACACAATGGAATAAAAAAGAAAGAAAGAAAGAAAGAAAAAGAGAGAGAGAGATATATACATATATATATATATATATAATACTCCATCGAGTTCCCAGGTCACACACATTCATATTATTTTCCAATGTACCACGTATATATGTTCGTCTACAAGCTTATAAAGCTCACCAATAAATCGTTCCTGCGTGTTTTATGCTACGTATATCGAGAATGACGAATATAAGTGAGAGAATAGAAGGAGGATCGAAGAAGTAACCAACCCATGTTTTTTATTTTTTTTTTTTTTTTATTGGCGATCGTTTTAATCGTCCACTTTTTCATATCAATTTCCAAGCAACCAATGTTTTTGACCTATGGAATCAATGAAACTCTGTCGAAAACATTTGTCATAGTTTACAAGTGTAAATTAAAATGCATTACGATTTAATCGAATGTTTTTATGCGCGTGAAACGATTGCATCGGTGGGTGTTATGATAAAAATTTGTAGAACACTTAAATGATTCTCGTGAAATTGTTCTTATAAAATAATTAAGTGATATTCGGAGAAATTTTATATGATTTTTTTTTTATCTTTTTTACATGGATATTAACAAATTTTCTTTTTTTTTTTTTAAACAAGGCGGTTCTGTCACGACCTTTAAATTTTCTCTACGGTGGGGTAATGTAGTCATTTCGTATAAAAAATTTGTACTTAACAAGTCATATGTCGAAGGGAGTCAAAGCAAATATTGATATTAACGAAGTCTATTATGTCAGATAATAGACGAGGACATTTCTCTCCGTGGATCGCGTTAATTTTACATAGGTAGGAACATATATACAGATATAATACACGAGTATCTCTATCCACCTCGGCTATACACATAAATTATCTGCACGTGTACGTTCACACATGGACCATAATTTTCTTGCAAGATATATTATATATATAATCAATGTGTTATCATA
>NW_014569554.1:1641851-1704351 GCF_001313835.1 Polistes canadensis
ATACGAAAATTTATTCTATTATTTTTTATGAACATTTAACGATCAAATTTTATTTCACATTTTACAATATATTCTAATAAAAGCAACATTGATTGTTAAATCGAAACAAAACAAATTATGAAAGATACGAATTATTTTGGTTAAATGAAAAATTAAATTAAAAATATGTTTAACAATTTTTTCTCTTGTGAAAAATATTGAAATATAATATTATTTAATACTCAGCCGAAGTGTGTTGATAAATAGATACGGTTAATAAAATTGAAAGAGTAAAAATGGAATTACCTTCAAACGTGTTATTAGAAATATTTGAAAATTCGTCGAAGAATGTGGTAAAGCAGATAGGAAAGAAAAAGAAAGAGAGAGGGGTTAGGGGGGGGGGTTGTAGGAAAAATGTTGTTGTTTTACAGTTTAAAGTGAAGATAGTCGGATAGTTGTACGAAATTGATAGAGCTATGAATGAAAGGACTTTGGGATAAGAGCTTCATACGATCCCATGGGTCTGGTCGGTAAGTCAATATTGTATTTACATGGTTAAATTAGTTACCCAAACGAGGACCGAGCAACAGAGCGAATATGTCCAAGCTACACGTTGTTCGTTCCTTCGTTCACTCGTTCGTGAATAGACAGGAACATCTTGTCGATCGAACTTCCTAGACTTACTCAGTCTAAGTTTCCCTGTGATCATGGTAGTCAGTTCTATGTTTGTACCGAGTGTTAGACAAAGAAAATGACATGTTTGAACAGACTTTCGGAAACTTTGTCCAATCACCGAGAACACGAATATGCATTTCTTTCTTTTATCTTATTTTTCATATTTTCTTTTTTTTTTTTTTGTTAATGAAAATTTTGTCTACTATTTATTACGCGTAAACATTTGGTTTCTCTCAGAACACACTGGATAATTATTTTATCTAGGAATTAAGTTAATTTAATTCTTCATCGGGATCGCTTACAATTGTGAAATGTTAATATTACGTAACGTTAGAGTTCTTTTTCTTTATTATTTAAACTACAAAACATGATAAAAAATATTTGCCGAAACTTTTCAAAGAGATGGCAAAGTAGGAAAAATTTGCAGGATCACATTCTTTGCCATTTTATAAACTTTTTCAGATTGATTTATAACTCGGTAAGGTATTCTGCGCGTAGACAAAAGAGTGTACTTTAATTTAATATACGTTTCATTAAAATCTATTCGTTTTTAGTATAAAAAATATTTACCAAAACTTTTCAAAGAAATTGCAAAGATACACAATTTGCAGCATTGCATTCTCTGACATTTTATGAACTCTACATGCTAAATTTATAACTCGATATGGTATTCTTCGCGTAGATAAAAGAGTGTACTTTAATTTAATATAAGTTTTATTAAAATCTATTCGCTTTCAGTATAAAAAATATTGACCAAAACTTTTCAAAGAAATAGCAAAGTTGTACAATTTACAGCATTGCAATCTGTGATATTGTGTGATCGTATGGCTGCGTGTGTCTGTGTCTGAGAATATATTCTTTTCAACGTTGTTTAAATAGTAATTTGTTATTCTATTTGATATCAAAGTATTATTCGATGCCTAGAAAAAACTCTCCAAAATGTCTTATTTCCGACTTCGTCAGAAGGCTCTTTGCATTCATAGTAATGCCGAGGAATTACTAGCAATTACTGATTTCCGGCTTTGACGGTAACATATATACGATTTGATATTATATAATATTAATTATTTTAGATAAAGAAAAAAACAAACAATTTTTATGATTAATAAAAAAGATAGGGATTTTCTTTATTCGGAAATTCGTATCGATTAATCGTCGAGCACGAATTAGAAAGAGAAATCCTGATCGAGTGGTTAGATTGTAGGAAATAGATCGAATGTCAGAGCAGACGTTTCTTGTCTGAGAAAACAAAGACTATCACGTCGAATGAATTACAGAGTTCTCTATGTGCGAAAGACACGAATAAACGAACCGTGTGCCGATCGAATTTTTCCTCGAGCATTAGTTTCGATCGATACATAAACCTATCCCCGGTGAGTTACTCGAAAGATGTTTAGACGTTTAACTATTGGCAAAAGCAACAACAAAAAAGTAAACCGAACTACTAGCTTACCTTTTCCCGAAGAGTAATAGATACCAACTCTCCTACGTTACAGGAGAACTGTCAAGATAAACGATGGAAGACATTGAAACGAGAGGAATCCCTTCCTTCCCTTCGTTTTTCATAGAGAGGGAAAGCTTGGTCATGGTGTCGATGTGAGTTTTCTTCGTAGATATATTGGATAAACGTCGTTCGTTGCGAAAGACTTGGGTGAAAGTTTCCTTTGGGACAACCTCTTGTAATTTTCTACTTTCAAGAGGTTTAAACGTCTTGTTTTTTTTCTTTTTAAAAAAAAAAAAAAACGAACTTTTGTCTAGTTGATTATTATTATACTTCGTTTCAATTTCGCGATAATAATTTTTGACTATATTACTTACACCTTGAACAAATGTTCCTAACGAAAACATTTCGAAATCATTATTTACACGACTACACATCATACATACTCTCTCTCTCTATATCCTGATAAAAATAAATTTTTAGAAAACATCGTGCTCCTCTCTCTCTCTCTCATCGTAACAACTATATACCGTCAGGATTCTCATAAAATCGTGCGCTGACTCGTCTACGTAAAATTTGCCAAGCATAAAAGTCGAACTGAAGAAGTCAAACGACTACCTCGGACTCGTATTCACGAGTTCAACCCGTGTCCTAGGAGATGGAAAAGAGTCCGTTGATACGGAAGAGATTTCACGGGTTCTCGACGTTCGTCTTACTTTCACGATTTCTCTCTCTCTCTCTCTCTCTCTTTTCTATTCTTTATTTCCGCGTTTCAGTTCGTGCGAAAAAAAGAAAAAAGAAGCATAAAGAATGGTACAGAAAGAGAATGATATTGATAGTGTATATATGTGTATATATGTGTGTAAGAGAGATAGAAAGATAAAGACACGCGTACGCACATACACACACACCCACACACACACACACGGGCACATATATAAGAGAAAAAGTGTAGAGTAGATAGAAGACAAGCTGGCACTTTATTTTTGCAGAAATTTCTTTGAAACGTGGCCCAGGGTGAGAATAGGGAAAGGAAGAGTTGAGAGGGGGAGGAGGGTTAGCGGAAGGGGGTTTGGATGACTAGAAGGAAAATAAGGTAATTCTTAGTAGAAATTGCTAGATTCCGACTTTCGAAGGAATATGTCACGCAGTACGTGCCTTTTTCGTTCGCGCTCGTTGACACAAAACTAACATGGCTTTTCGTATTTTCATACATTCTCTCTTGTTTGGGCTCCTTTTAGAATGGCATTCACGCTACTCCTTCGGCGGTAGGTACAACAAGATGAGGAAAAGAAGTAGAATGATCTTTATCGATTTTCGAGATATACACAGACACGAATAGACTCACGCTTTTTCCTCCCCTCCCCCCCCCTCCTCCCCTCCTTCACCCCATGAGACACGTACGGTAAAAGAGATTTTCTTGAAAATTGTTCAAATGTACAAAGACGTGTTCTACGTGTTCATGTATATGGTTAAATTTAAACATCGGTATCTACTACTGAATCTTATCGTATTCAGTATCATTTAAATATTATTCGTATACTTTTATAACTATGTTTGTATGTTGAAAGAAATTTTCTAAATTTAATTATACACATTTTGTTGATTGTATATTAATGATAATGAATGTTATGAAAAAATGTCGTGATAATCGTGACAATTGACTGATGTTATAATTTATTATATATATATAATATAAATAGTAATATTTTTTTTAACTTTATAATCCATTGTGTATCATAATTACACCGAATACAAATATTATATAAAGTATATTCGAGAAAGATAAGATGATAGGAATGAATCAATAATTGGACAAAACGTACAATAATATAATACCGTTAACATTTATTTAGTGATTTAATTTATAAAGTATCCCGTAACCTACTTTAAATGTCATACTTGTAGGAAGTTTAATAAGATTAAATTGTAGAGAATGAATTTAATAGAAATACTGTGAACGGTAAAGAAGGTCGATCGGGGTGGTGAGGTCGATGAGTCGGGTCAAATGGGAATAGGTAACGTTTCAGTACCTATTCATATTTTCTGAAAGTAAAAGAGAGAGAAAAAAGGGTCGACAGTATTGCTCTTAATGATAATATACACTTGATAAAGTATCCTTCAGCCGAGTAGAGAAGAAGAGAGCTTGCTTCTCTTTTCTCGCTAACAACGCGTTGCTCGCTTATGCGAACTCGAGCATGACCTCGGAGTCGCCATTGCTTTGTATCATCATCGATGTCGAGAAAAAAGAAAAGAAAAAAAAAAAAATGAATGAGACGAGATTACAATTATGCGTTCACTACGGATGAAGAGTACTGCTAGAAGAAATGTCATCGATCGATTGCACACACAAATGCATTGTTCGTTACTCTTTTTCCATTTCGTTTGATAACAATGGAAAAATGTTTGACACACAACGGCTTGAAAATTATTTTCCTATATTACTCTCCTTTTACAGCTTTTATCTTTGATTTCTTCTCATATTTATTTCTATCCAATTTTTTTCATCGTAAATAAATGCCATCTAAAAAAATAATATTGCACTAAATTCAAGTTACCAATCGCACGACCCGTATAGTTCTTTTTATTTTCTTTTATATCAAATTAATAATGATATTATTTAACAAAATATTATTCGTCGAATTATTTTCGATGAAAAATATTTGCGAGTGTTCGCTGATTCCGTATAAGTTTTTTCTGATCGAACGCCTTCGATTTTATCGGGTGGGAAGGGGGGGCAGGGGGATTAGAGGGAAATAAAAAGGATAGGATAAATGATAGAGGAAGAAGAAGGGGGGCCGGAAAGGAGGTCGTTGGTTGCGTACTGCGAAATGGCTAATTCAAAGGAAACGGATATTACGAAATGTTGCTTATAGGGTTATTATGGGCAAAGGTATTTATAAGTTACGAATGTATCTCGATGAAAGTAACGGCTTTTCATATCTCTACATAGTTCACCGCCATTTAGGATATTTCTGAAAAGCAGTTCAGTACGGGACATATACGAATGGTGGTTTTTTTTTTTTCTTTTTTTCTCTCTCTCTCTCTTTATTTCTTTTTCCTTTTTTCTTCTTTTCTTTACATCTTGCTACGTTACCTCCGGCGTTTGTCCAGCCACGAGATAATGACGATCTATGGTATACTCGTTGTTTTACAGGTCACGGTTCTCGATTACATACCGGTAAACCAACGACATGTGTGTGTATATGTACATGCGTACACGTACATGTACATAATATGTTCTCTCGTAGGAAGCACCGTAGCATGCTAGGGTTACTAAAATAGTAGACTCTCTTTATCTCTCTCTCTCTCTCTCTCTCTCTCTCTCTTTCTTTCTTTCTATTTTGTTCTATTTGGACCAACGGAAGAAAAGCACGTAACCAAAAGCAATGGATTTTCGTTTGGAATAAGAGTACAAGGAACAAACGATGTATTTCGCGAAAACTTTGTTTATTATAAATATTTACGTTGAATATATTGCATAAAGTTAAACGACCGATCAAAAAGCATCATTTTCGACGTATATAAGGTAAAATGAACTTGTGCAAATTTTCCATTTCATGAAAAATTCATATAGTAGATGGTTGAAAAAGATTATGACTAAATTTTGCCCAACGCGTATCTTCATTTTTCTCTCGTTTTAAAATATTATATATAGACAAATGTTTCTTCATTTTATTTTTATTTGTTTTTTCTTTTTTTTTTGTACGAATTAATTTTTCATTATTCTCTCATTGTTACAGATATACATCGAAGTGATAATAAAAGTCGTTTAGAAAAGGAAAATTATTCAAGATGACACGACGAAAAGGAAAACGAGTTACGAACATTCCTTAAGATAAGCTGCTATATCGGAAGAGGTATGCTATTAATTTGTGTGCTCCTATATATATATATATTTTTTTTCTTCCTTCTTGTTGTTGTTGTTCGTTTTTTTTTCTCTCTCTCTCTCTCTCTCTTCGTATTTTCTTACACCGAGGTAATTCATTCTCGAGGGTGACATCGTTCTGGCCATCGACGACAATGTGCCATGACAACCCAGACGAGGACGACGACGACGACGACAACGACAACGTCCTTCTCGTCCATTGATTAATGTCCACTTTTTGAGGTTCGGTAAAAAAAAGAAAAAAAAAAAAAAACATTAAAAGAAAAAAAAATGAGAGACTCGGGTGAAAGGCTTTCAAAGTATTTCAAGCCAGTCAATGACAGCGGACCGTTGAAATTTACGAAGAGAAAATAATCGTTTTCGGTAGATCTTAGATATAGAAGAGAAGCCTTGATTTCTTTTTATTATTATTATTATTATTATTATTATTGTAAGATTTATTTTATTTAATTTGAGAAAAAATATTAAAGAAGGTATAATAATGTTGACTTAATCAATAACGCTTAACACTAATATTAACCGATTTAGGTAGAATTATTTTGAAATGAGATAGAATGGTGAGTATCTACAATCTAAAGCTACAATCTATTGTCATGAAATATCAGGTGCTACTCTTCATCATAACTCGAAAAACAACCGCCGTAATTAGTGAAGGACACGCCGTGTTCGACTCGTCATATCCCTTCACCGTACCCCTGTTGTCTTCTCCTTTTCTTTCACACCTAACATTATTATTATTATTATTATTATTATTACTATTATTATTATTATTATTAGTGGAAACTTTATATATTCGTGATAGAGAAATGAATCTTATTTAAGAATAAAAAAAGAAGAAACAGACAATGATAAAAATGAGACAAATTAAAATATCGTTTTACGGTATCGGTGCGAACAGACAACGGATTGAAGGATTAATACACGTCGTTATTGTACGAAGTTTCTTTTTTGCTTTTTATTCGCTGGATTAAAATGAATGTCTTTTTTTGTTATTTTTTTCTTTTTTCTTGTAATCCTCTTCTTATTTTTATTCGAGGAATAATATTTCAATCGTTCATACCAATCGTTTATAATACTCTTGACTTTTTTTTTCTTTTTTTTGCTCAATCCTCGAGGTGTTCCCTCAGCTTAACTAACATTCGATATTGGTTGACAATAACGTGAAAATTGAATTTATTCGTTTAAATAATACCTTTCATGTATTAAGAATTATTTTCGCTCGGTTTGTTTCATACACAACGAAAGAGAAAGAGAGAGAAAAGGAGAGAGAGAGAGAGAGAGAGAGAGAGAGAGAGAGAGAGAGAGAGAGAGAATAAAATAGTTGCATTTATACTTATTTATCGATAAAACCACTCTACGACATTTTCCGATAAAGTATTACAATCGTTGCGTGATTTTTCCTTTTCTCTGGACAAACTATAATTAACGACATGTTAGGTAGTTTTTAAATCGGATTGACGAAGTCGTTACGTTCATTTAGAAAATAAATGACCGCAATGATGGAAACGAAAAACTCTCATTTATGATTTTCTATGACGAATTGTTTCCTTTCTTCCATTCTTACTTTTTTCATCTTTATTTTTCCTTTTCTTTTTTCTTTTTTTCCTCCATTTTATTTCTCATTCGTAGAGAAAATATTGCAATTCGTTTGATGATTAACGATACGGCATTTTCTTTATTAGCGATTGATCTGTTATATACATACGACTCGTAATAACGTGAAGAAAACAAGAAAGGAAAAAACATGAAATGAAAATAAAAGGAAAAACAAATAAAGAAAGAAGAAGAGGTAGAAAAATCTCACGAGAGCATTAAATGTTTTTTCGTAATTTTCGTTCGTTCGTTCGTACGTACGTTCGTTCGTTCGTTCGTTTGTTCGTTCGGTCCCACGGTCAAAGAGAAAAAAAAGTAAGACAAGAGTAACAAAGGATAATTATTAATGAGAGTGAAAGAATCGAACTCACGGGTTGTATCCTTTGGTTGTACGAAGCATTCATTGGACGATACTCTAATGCAATTCCCTCGTTATCCTGGCCGCTTTTCTAGCAATTCGTTTAATTTCGAGCTACTATTGGCTTTCTACTTTATACTTCTTCTTCTTCTTCTTCTTTGTTTTTTTTTTTTCTTTCTCTTTTTCTTTCCATAAAAACAACAATATATTTCGCTTGCAGCATGTTAGAAATCTTATTACGTTGATTACTACGAGCTTGGGTTTGAAAATTAGCGAGATACTGAAAAAATATCTTTCCCGATCGGATTTTCGAAAATTCAAATTACGTTTCGTGTATCTAACTTTGAGTATTAAACATTTAATTTTGAACCATAGTTTTTCATACTTATTTCATAATACAATTAAATGTCTAATAATTTGATGCAATATTATTATTCCTTCCGGGGGAAGTTTTATTATAAAATTGTATTTATTTTATATAGTCAGATAGAAAAATATTTGTAAAATAAAACTCTTCGAAACAAGGGTCGTATACAACGAGAGTTAGTAACGAAACGTAATTGGAGTTTTCGAAATTCTGGAGAATCCTGATATTCTCCAGTCACGAGAAACTTTTAGGACTCGACATGATCCTCGACTTTTACCGAACATTTCCGATTTTCCTATACTTCTGGAAAATATATTATATCTCTTTCTCTTTCTCTCTCTCTCTCTCTCTCTCTCTCTTTGTTCCTATTTTTTTTTGCGGTAAATTTCCAGAAAACTCTGATAACAACGATGAGCATCTAAAAAGTGATGTTGTTTACCAAGTAGTGATATCGAGAAGAAACAAGATAAAAAAGGATAATATTGAAAGAAACGAAGCATATATTTTCAGTATTATGAAGATACAAAACGTGGTGGTTCAAAGAACATAAAAAGAAAAGTCGAGAACAAGACGATGCATCTTCCTTATGCAAATACGTACCTAAGAGTCGATCGAGCAAGCGAAAGGTAATTCAAAGAGACGATCGAATATAAAATTTACGGCTCCTTGGGATTTCGTTCCCCACCCACCCCCCTTTACCTCTTTTTTTCTTCTTTATCCTCTTTCGTCTTGATTAAATTTAATGCCATTGGCAAAGATTGTTACGTCTTTATACTACATTGATTAGGATCAAACACACTTTTTTTTTGGTCTTCTTTTCAATCCCCAGGATTGTAGGTTTAAAAGAAAGAATTTTATTTTTATTTTTTTTTTTGACGACACTGATAAGAAATGCAAATATCGTTTCTAACTTAGACGGGATTTTTTTGTCGAGTTAAGAAAAAATATTTTATATTATTTGACGACGTTCGATTAGGAACAAATAATATTTTCTTTTTTGTATTCAAAATTCTACTACGGATTGTCGATTAAAGGCAAATATTTTTCCCTTTTTTTTTTTTCTTTTTTGTATTTTTTTTTTTTGATGACATCGATTAGGATCGTGCTTTCCTTTGAAAATTCGAGAAAAATAGAAACGTTTCGTTTCGTTTCGTTTTTAAAATCGTTATGAATCAATTCTTTCGGAAGAGTACTATCACAAAAAACGTTTCGTTAAAACGTTTGAACGAGCCGGAGAAGAAGGCATCTCTTTTATTTTGCACGTACGATCCGAAAGAGCTATTCTTTCGAAACTTCATTATCTCGTACGAGTAGAAATAAAAGGTCGCGTGAAAATATTTGTATCGAGAGGTCAGTCATAGTTGAACGTACGGGGAAAGAATACTACCGTTGGATAGTACAAAGGGAACATAGTTGATACAATACTAATAATCTTTAACCGAAACTTTCGATTGGTGCGTTTGTATAGAAAAAAAAAAAAAAAGAAAAAAAGATATAGTCCGTGCTTCAAAGATAACCGCGAGAAATTCCACCGAGTTCTATACCAAATACAAAACCTGAATAAGCTGATTATCGAAATTGCTTTTATTTCGAACGAAATAAAAATTGCTCTCCATTCTTTTACATTTATTTTTCCTATACGAAATGAAAAGAAAAAGAATAGATTTAAGAGAGAAAAGAAAAAAGCAGACTAATACGAAACGTATAGGCAAAAAGGAGGGATAGGGATAGGGGAGGGGGTAGCTTTTTTACTTTTAGTTTATTTCACGTTCAAAGCCTGTGAAATCGGAGGAGGGATAAGTATGTGTATAAAAAAGGGCCTTGCAACACTCTCTCTCTCTCTCTCTCTCTTTCTCTCTCTCTGTCTCGAATACGAGAAGGAAGGGTGGGTAGTAAATTTCGTTTAAGACGACCGGGACAACTTGTGTAAAGTCGAAAGAAATAGTAGTAGGGGTAGATGAGAGAGAAGGTTACGAGGGTGTGTAATGTAAAAGATGGGGGATGGTATTGGTAAGTAATAGTAGTAGTTACTGCATAGAAGGAGGAGACTCAGGATCAAAAGTTCAGTTTCGCGTTAGGTACGGCATGCGAACGCGATATTTCCGAACCAGTGATCCGGAGATCACACAGCTTCATACCGGCGCTAAAAACTACCCCCGTCAAAGCCGTCGAACGGTCGAGGACCCGAGGCTTTCTATCTTTCTCTGTTAGTCTTCTCTGTTTAGCAGACTGTATCTAGCCGTTCACTAACGAGAGGAACTCGCCACCATTGCACTCTCTTACCCCCTTTGTACTTTCTTTTTTTTTCTCACTTTACCTATCCTCTTTATTCGCATATATATCCCTACTCTCTATTTATTTTTTATTTTTTATTTTTTTATTTTTAATTTTCTTTATAAGTCCCATCAGAATTGTATAAAGCAACACACGACTCTACGACACTGTCATCAACTAATTAGATCTTACTCGATGAAAATGTTTACGCAAATAACCGAGTCTGATATATTTAATACAAAACGAATTTGATTAAATTATACTAGGATTTATTTGCATACGCATTTGTTAATATTAAGATTTGTATTAGTTGTTGTAAAAGCGACTTCGAATTCCTTTTGACGATAACAACAAAATATGAAAATATCCATGCAACGAATTTAATATAAAAATATCGTGTTAAATAATCCAACTTGTGTTTTTTCGTTTTTCTTTTTTCTTCTTTGTTTTTTCTTTTTTTTTTTTTTTTTCAAAGAAATTATTACGACAACGAATATTTTCCAGAAGAGATGAAAAGAATTTACACGACAAAAGAATGTTTAACTCGTACAACGTTTACTAAACTAATCTTTCGTCTGGCAACACAATTTTAAAAAGAATTCCACGTCTTTCGTTGAACATTTTTCTCTACGTTTAAAATACAAAAATATGAAAATAATATATCTACAAATTTATAAAAGGAAAAATAATCGACCCTTTGTGAACGCGAGGTTCGATTGATCGGATAAATAAATATTTATAGATTTATTAAATATTTCTTTTAATATGATTTGTTTTCTTTGACAATGAAAGAATAGAAATTTTCTTTTTTTAAAAAAAAAGACAAACGTAAAGTTTTATTCGTAGCAGAAAATCCTGGTGAACATCAGCGAGACGAACGGAAATTTACGTTTTCCCGCGTAACGTTGGTTTCCTCGCAAGAATACAGGACGATACTTTAGCTAGTTTCATTACACCATCGTAAAATGCGCAAGCTTACCCTCCTCTCTCTCTCTCTCTCTCTCTCTCACTCTCTCTCTCTCTCTTTCTCTCTCTCTTTCCCTTTTTGTGTCAAGCCGAAACGTACAACGTTCTCTAGCATTCCACATATATTACGTACTAATGTTTCTACGAATTCGCAGAGAGCATATAGTCTATGGGCTATAAACAAATCCGTAGTGTATGCTCATCCTTCTCTTTCTCTCACTCTTTCTCTCTCTCTCTCTCTTTCTCTTGGTTTTCTCGCAACCGTCTGGCATGAAGAAAGTAGTATGAATCATGGAATACACCGCTTCAGTAGTAGACATTACGTGTAATCTAACGTACGTATTCAAAGATGATCAAGCATAATATTTTTAAAATTCGACAGATTTAACAAAATATTTTTCTACGAATTCGTATAAAATTCGTATTAAATTTTGTTATAAAACAAAAAAAAAGTAACGAAAATTGAAACGTTAATTAATTAAGTATTTAAAACATATAACGATATTATATGAGTCCTTTTATGTATATATGTATTTTAAAATAATTATACACGATATAATAGACGTGTTATTTGAATAGAAAATTCATTCATACTAAAAAAATTCGCACAAAATTTATATGACCTGTTTTTAAAACAAAAAAAATTAAGATAAAAAGTAATAATAATTGTAACATTCATTTAATATTAAAAACCTATGATGATTAAATTTTTCTTTTCCTTTTTAATTAATTAAAACTTAAAAAAGTCATTAAGTGAATTATTATAATAATATGTATATTACATTGATTTGTCTACACGAGTATATAAATGGTAAACATTGTTGATAATCACATGATAATATGATAGTGTTTTTGTTACTTCTGTATCTCATATTTCGATTATTTTGTTTACCACGGCAATCGTCATTAGGATACAGGAAAGTGAGCATCGTGCGAGATTGAAGTCTGAACGGTAATTTTACAAATATTTCTTAATTTTTCTTACATTAAAACAATGTGCAATTAAACATATTTAATTTAAATCACTATTTAAATATATATTAATAATATACTGTTATAGAATAAAAATTCAATACTATCGAATTATTTAATTTAATTTATTACAGACTTATTTTACAATTCAAAAATTTATAAATATAGAAAATTTGTTGTCTTTTTAATCCACATGTTTTAGCAATCGTATTCAAAAAAATATATATCACACACATAGATATATTTCAGTTCGAAATTTATTTAACACCGACGTTTTGTTTTTCTATTTTTTTTTTTTTTTCTATAACCACACGTTTTACCAATTCTTACTTGAAAAATATATCACACAACTTAGATACACATTCTAGTTAAAAGAAATTCTATTAACATCGAAATTTTGTTTCTTTATTTACTTTATCCACAGGTTTTACCAATCGTATACGATAAATAGAACAATAGATTCAAATTACTGCCAGTAATCCCACATGTGGCTTCGAAAACATCGTTTATCTTCGATTTACGAGTTTCTCTCTCTCTCTCTCTCCCTTCTTTAAGAATATCCATTGAAAAAAACAAACACCTAGGTATAGATAATACATTGTGGACGGTTAACGCGCGAGCTACTAGGAAACGTTTAAAATAAACTACCTTGTTGGTCTAACGTACTAACTTACATTTACAGACAATGAAAAGTAATCGAGAGAGTCGTTTGATAGCCAATAGCATAGGGTTCCTCGTATATATACACACATTTGGAGAAAAGAGATCGTATATCCCATTGACGAATAGCCAATGGAAACGCCAGGTCAGTTCGATACCTTTAAAACAGGTTTTTTCGTTGTTCCGCTTTGTAAAATGCAGGAACATACTCTCTAAATTTTCAAAGTATACGAGCCTAGGTATTTTCGTGTTCGTCGAAGCACACGTTGCTTCTATTTCACTATTCACCCTTCTCTTCTTCATCCCGTGACGCCAATCAACCAAATGCTGTCCCGTGAATGCGAGGAAATAATAAAAGAGGATAACTCGACTGGATTGTTCATAGGGTGAAAGAGAGGGGTGGATGGAAAGCGTGCTGCTGGGACAAACGCACGACGAAAGCTATGTGGGTCATGGTCCTTCTGTATAAAACGGTGAGATTGAATTTATTCTGACTAGGACACAGAATACATAGTTTAATTAAAACGCTCGCTTTCTTTCTCTCTCATTCTTTCTTTCTTTATCTTTCTCTTTCTCTTTCTCTTTCGTTATTTCTCATACACTCTTTTTCTCTTCGTCTATATTCATTGAGATATAAAGAGAGAGAGAGAGAGAGAAGAAAAAAAAAAAAAAGATAAGAAAAAGAAAACCAAGTTGCGTTTTATACAAACTGCGACAATACTATTCTTTTTTTTATTTTATTTAATATATTTCTCACTTTTAACCATCGCAAATAATATGTCGTTTATTATACGCATCATTAGATTTATCGAAATAAACTTTTGGTTAGTAAATATACTATTTTTACCAAGACACTCGATATTCTCGATAGAAATGAATAATCGATGGACGCGACGATTTTATGAGAAAGAGAGAAAACTTGTGAAATTTTAATAATTTAATTTATCTCATCGCGAAGATAAGTCCATTAAAATGTGAATCGTACCCAGGGTTGGCAAATGAAAAAAAAAAAAAAAAGAAAAAAGGAGAGAAGATATCGCGATGCCGATATTTTTCACGACGTCTCGATGTCTCGTGATTTTTTTATTTCCGTGAAACGTTGACAGGTGGACGTCGAGTTTATTTATATATATATATTATAGATTTTATATAGAAATAGTACTTCTTTTTTTTTTTCTTCATCGATCCTTATACGAAAAAATCGCGGCTTGCTCGTGTCGGAAGGTAGTTTAATTCGTTTTTTTTTTTTTTATTTTTTTTTTCAAATTAAAATGTAACAGTTGGTCGATGTACAATAGGAATATTGTTTCGTGCGTGGGTAGATGTTAGATTTGTGTTACGGTAATGCGTAAATACATAACTTCGGTTTATGTTTAAAAAGCATACATATTTCGGTAAATAAAAATAATTATAAACAAAGCGTTTGTGTGCTTGGATAAAATATTAGTGCTCTGATCCCCCTCCTCCCCCTCGCTCTCTCTACTTCCTTTCTATGGATATCGAAATACAACGATTTCTAGCGTATTTATATTGGAATTTATTTGCCTTTTTTCATTGTAGAACAATGAAGAAAAAAATGTAATCTATAGATTTGTGTTGATTGTGGCCTACCTAACGCTGCTGCTGCTGCTGCAGCTGCTGCTATTATCGCTCAACTTCAATTTTGTGTTCGTATCCATTATCTTCATAATATTTTATTTCATGTTTTTTTTTCCTTTTCATTTAATTTATATATTTATTATATTGCATTTTTTTATTTTATATTTTTATTTTTCTCCCTTGACGCTTTTGTTTGTTTGTTTGTTTTTTTTTTGTTGTTGAAATATTCATTGGAAACTCATACCGAACGTCAAAACGCACAAGTCCAGTACGGATTGTTCAGAAAAGGAACGTCAATTCCGAGATTGGTCGATGGTCGAAGTGACAAAATGGATAGCGCGACATCGTAAAACAACGGACTTTGGTCGTCGCGGAATAAAGCAGATTGGACGCGCGAGTTGCGGCGTTGATTTACGATTGAAAAAAAAAAAAAGAAACAACAACAACAAAAAAGTAGTATCCCGGCTCGTTCGCCAGGATTTTCACTAAAAATCACGTCGTAACAAATCGGACGGACGTTTCTGTCCGTCAAACGAATTGTAAGACTAAATGGTTTTCGATGAAGACACGCACACGTGCTATAACAAATGATAATTATTACATATATATATATATATATAATATATTAAAAAATTCGTAATTTCTTTCCCCCTTTTTTGTTCATATTAAAACAAAAAAGAAAAGAAACAAAAATTTGTTCAAATTCGTCAAACACTTATCGAATTTTATTTCCTACTTTTTTTTTTTTTTTTATTTGCGTTATATTATCTCGCCTGAATATATTATTTTTTTCACAATATAAATATAAAATATAATTGTATGTACAATAGAGTATATGACTCGCGGGGGTCTCTTCTCTATTTCTTGATAGTTTAAAGCAGTGCTTATTGTCGTTATTGTGCAAACACCGGAATGACAATGGTCCGGTTAATATACATTATCGGTAAGCTAACACGCGTGTTTCTACATAGAAGGAGTAGTATTAGAGAGAGAGAGAGAGAGAGATAGTCCAGTTGGGTCTCCAGCGTTCCATACTCGTGTCCGTATCTCGTTAACGATCTCGTGGTCGTATATCGGCGTTCGCGGTGGTTTGGTTTAGTGCCTCCGGGGAAACGTAGCTCTCACGCGTGTCATGTCGAATCGACTGGTACGGCTAGGTGAACTACCGAGAGTTCCGATTTTAGGGACACCGAGATAGAGATAGAGATAGAGATAGAGAGAGAGAGAGAGAGAGAAAGAGAGAACTAGAGACCAATATTTATTAGTCACTTCGACTAAATCAATGCGTAATTAAAGAAAATAATTCTTAAAAAATGTTAAACCCTTCAATCTGTTAATATAATAATATAATCGATTAATTATAAAATATATTTTATTATATCGAACAATATCATGTATGTTAATCAATCGACACGTCCTCATTAAAATATATTATAAGAGTACATATTTTCAATATGTGATCTTATATTATTATTTCTAAATATTCTATCAAAAAGAATAAGTAGTACACTCGCGTACTTTTGTATTAAAATAATCAAATGAAATAAATGTCAAGTATCATTAACGTAGGAAATAAAATAACAAAGTAGATACGATCTTGGCGAAGTGGAGGATGTGTGTGAGGGGTGGGGGTTATGATGGATATATAAAGGGAAATTCCTCTTCTCTGATATTATAACCGACATCTAGATATATCGAAAATTCCTAATAATTATTAATTAGTTGTGTGCAACAAGAACGACGACACGGGGCTCTCGAAAGCTTGCTTTGCTGAGCTGTTGCTGCTGCTTCTGCTGCTGCTACTGGTACACAGCCATTGGATTTAGTGATAAGAGGGATAGATTGGAAATTCCGTGGCGTTGATACGTGAAGGTAAAACCCGACACCAACCCAACCGACCCCTCGCCCCCCCTGCCCCCCCCCACTCCCACCACTTCATTCCCTCGTCTCCTCTTTGCTAGGGATATCTTGGAATATTCGGATACGGTTCGCGGGCGTGAATTATGCGCAAGGATGGGGCCGAGTATGTGAAACGATCCCGAGGACCTCGAACACCGTCCATTATCGATATCGAAGCGAACGACGACAACTAGGTGGACCGATAGTGCTACTCGATGGGAGCCTAAATTTTGCCAAGTCGCGATAATACGGCCATTAATCCTACACGACTGCGTCGTTACGTTGTCGTCATCCTACTCCAACATCAACCCCTTCACGTGTACTATAACCCTTTAACCTCTTCTCGTAATATATATCATAATATATATATGTAATAGATAAAGTATCGGTAAAGATAATTTTTTATGTTTAGAAATGAAATATATAGATATAATAAATGATCCTTCGATCGAATGAACGAACGAACTAACGATTATTTTTAATCACCTTTATCTGTGTGTATTTACACAGGTGTTCCTGTTATTATGTTAGTAATTTTTCAACGCGATGTGCTACTTTAGAAATAGGTCAAAAGTGAGATGATGCAACGTCGAGGACTGTTTTCAAACGATAGAATCGTTACTTGCTTTCTACTCCCATGATTCTTTTGATATAAAAGGATTCTGATAGAAAATGAAAGGTAAATTGTATTATTAAATAATGCAAATTGGATAATTCGTAGTAGTTGAATGATCTCGAAGAAAAATAATAAAACGTTTGAATTGTATTCGAAAATAAGGGGTTTGTTGCGATATAACGCAACTAATAAATGTACAAGTATGTTGGAACGTTTTTTTATGATCTTTTTTACGACGACTATCTCAGGATTATCATCCACTGTTATTACAGTTACAAGAAAGAAAATAATAAGCGAAGGATGACGTCCTTAAAACTTGAAAAAACTTTAAGTTCCGAGAGGTGGTAGTCGTTGACAGCGTCAACTTTTTCTTTGAGTCCCTTTTTACAAAAAAAAAGAAAAAACGAACATAAAAAAGAAAGAAAGAAAGAAAGAAAGAAAGAAACAAACAAATAGTAAAGAAAAGTTAAGATCTAACGAATGCGCTTTCGCGTAGATTTTTTATCGGTAAAAAAAATATTTAAAACATATTGAAAAAGTCCAGATATATATACTCCAGAAATTGTGTCGTCATACGATAGGAAGAAATGGTTTATTTAAATAAAAATAATGGTATATACATATTGAGAACTTATTTCTCTCGAAAGTATTTGAAAATCTTTTATCATTCATGTTTTTATTTCTCTCCTTCTTTCTTCCATTCTTTCTTTCTTCCTTTCTTTCTTTCTTTATTTCTTTCGATTCGTATCGAACATATCAGCCATACCATCTCGACGGATTACCGTCAAGAGCATCGAACTGAAACGACAGTAAGAAAAAAAAGAAAGTAGTCGAGATCCAAAGTAAAAGGATTTTCTACTGGATACTACTACTCCTTCTGAGTACAAGAGAGAAAGAAAGAGAGAGAAAGAGAGAAATAAAAGACATTTTCAATAGAAATGGAAGAGAATTTTTAATGACGGAGTTTCGTGTTCAATAAATACAAATAACCGTTCTAGTTTTAAACGATACTCCTGAACAATCAAGAACTAAAGATAAGAAGAAGGAAGGGGAAGGGGATTGTTCTAGAGATCATTCTCAGTATTACGAATATACTTCTACGAGTTGCGAATGAAGATATCAGGTAGTTGAATTCAACGTAGACATGAGTTGTCTTATTCTTGTCATCGAAGATAAGATTGAAATGTCGATGATAGTAAGAATATTCAGAAGATAAGAATGGGTGTCTTCCAAAGGGACACAATTGAGCTGAGTTTGATCAGGATAAAAAGTAGAAAAGAGATGATTTTGCGAAAAATACTATGAATGTCCGAGGAAAGATTAACCTTGTAAAAAACGAAACGAAAGAAAGATGGGGAAACGTGAAATGATCGTACCGAATAAAATCCATTGGTTTTTTTTTCTTTTTTTCTTTTTTCTCTCTCTCACACACACACACACTCTCTCTCTTTTTTTTACATTTTTATTTAACAGGCAAATTCGTTTTTTCAGTTAAATAAATTTGTGCGAAGTATCCCGGACGTATAAATGACGCGAAAGAAAAAATATAAAAATGGAACAAACTAATATATTGACTCGCGTCAAATAGAAACTAACAAAAAGAAAAAAAGTGTGGATTTAAAAAGTGCAATCAAAGGGTGGATTATAAAATCGTTCGTATTTAGTTAAAAATAAATAACTAAAATATAAATAAAATCGAACGAGGAGAAAAAGAAAAAACAAAGGAAAGAAATAATAAAAGAAAGAACGAATGAAAGAAATAAAGAAATAGAAGAATCATGTAATAGTTGGTGGTAGTCCACAGGTGTGTCGTAGTAGTGCAACGTTTAACCTGAACGTGAAACGCCATTACATAGAGAGTTTATGGCGGGTGGGCTACTCGTCGTGTAACTCCACCATATCCCCGACTAACATGAGAACAACGACAAAATATAACACACCGTGTCGTTATAATTAGGCTACCCATTATGTTTACCCCGTCCATTAACGTCATTAATTCGACGAGCACAGTTTCACCTGTTCCTAAGCTAACGTTAAATCGCCATAATCCTTTCCTCTTCTCTCCTACTCTCTTTTTCTCTCTCTCTCTCTCTTTCATAGTTTCCCTAGCATGGCTTTAGTAATGTCTCGCTCAACTCAACCAACTCTCCTTTCGATCAATAATTTCACTAGCATTGAATACACCACTTTTAGAGGGTTATGGAAAACGATAAAGGGACCACCTACTACTACCAGCTAAATGATTCTACTCTAAATGGATTAAATAATGAGATAGATTAAACCATTTTCTACATTTCGTAATACGTATACATATTTATGGGTAATGATATCGTTGATCAAAAATGCTATTGTTTTTCTTTTCTTCTGTTTTTTTATTTTCTTTTTTTTTTTTTTGAGGGAAAAGAAAAATTTTCATTTAATAGCACTAGAGCTTTAAATAAAGCTATATTTGTAGGTAATACAATGCAGTATTTTTTCAAGGAAAATGAGTAAAGGAAAAGTAGAGAAAGGTAATTCATCTAAACAAACGTTAATGTGTTTAAGCAAGTAAGAGAAAATGAGATATGCGCAGAGAAAAGAAAAGAAAAGAAAAGTAAGGAAAAGTAAAGAAAAGTAAAAAGAGAAAAAATAGAGGAAAAACGAGAAAAATAAAAGAGAGAAAGAAAGAGAAAGAGAAAGAGAGAGAGAGAGAGACTGTAAAAAAAAAAAGAAATCGCGAGGGGCCTAATATATTTTCATGAAATTTTTAAACTCATGGCATGAGCACGCGATATCACGAGACGGAAGAAAAAGAGTCTTTCACACAGAAAAAGTAGTCATAAAGAGCCTCTTAAATATTTAACGAGTTTTAATGGCCGTGCACTGTCTCTCGTATGGCTGCTAGGAAATTATGAGGAAAGTCGAACAACGTTTTAACGTCTATTAACGATTACCAGTTTCTTTTGGCACGCGAGCAAAGCAGCTAGCTTTATTCCTTTACGAAATGTTTTTCCGGACGATTAACAGCGATGCCCGCGTCAAGTCAAGGCAACAAATTGCGAAGCTTTAGCTGAACACACCGCCGATTATGCCAAACATTTAGAGCATCGCACAGTAATAGTAGTAGTAGTAATAGTAGTTGTTACGTTTACCATCGACCCTGCCAAGTTTGGAAAAACTTTTCAATAAATTTTCACAACAATTCGCATACCTATCAAATATTTCTCGTCATTTTATTAATCGTTTTCTCGTTAACGATCGTTAATTCATCGTTAACGACGTTGTCGAACTTAGGGTTATTAAAACGACGTAAAAAGTGAAACGAAATAAGTGTCATTGTCAAACGTGTAAGATCTTCTTACACGTTGAAAAGAAAAATAAAAAGATAATGAAAAATAAATGTAAGTATCTTCTCGCGATTCTTTTTGTTATTCATGAGAATAATATTATTGAGAAAATTCATGGAAAACTAGAGGGTTCGAATAAATACACCGTACGAGATATCGTAATCATTTGCTTTTACATTTTCAAATGGTGGTAAATATAAAATTCCTTTATCTTCTCATTTTAATTCGTTTTACTTTTTCTTTTTCTTTTTGTTCTCTCTCCCTCTCTCTATCTCTATCTCTCTCTCTCTCTCTCTCTCATTCTTAACCGGAGAGAATATTTACTCTGGACTACGAATATAAAAAGGATGAAAAAAAAAAGAAAAAAAGGAAAAAGAAATAATAAAAAGAACGTAATTTTCCGGAACGTATGTCGTTACCATCGGCGGAATTCACGGCATCTTCTCAAACAACGACTATAGTTTCTTTCTTCTCCCACCATCGGTTCCGCTTATTTCGACCTTTTGCGAGAAGAAAATTCACGCGTCGCAATGTTTTCCCGTGGCTTTTATGTGTAATCCCGTTATCGTGTCGTTTCTACATTGCCGAGCTCTCTTTCCATCTTTTTTCCAACTCTGTCGCGTTGTATCCTCCGTTTATTCTTTCCTCTCTCTTTTTCATCTCTATTTCTTTCCTTTCTTTCCTTCCTTCCTTCTCTCTTTTTCTCTTTTTCTTTTTTTTTTTTTTATTATTTTTTAATATTTTTTTTTTGCCCAGTTTTTTCTCGTCCGAATCACACGCAGAGAAACACACGAATTTCATCCCTCTGTTTCCCCCTCTCAGTCTCTCTCTCTCTCTCTCTCTCTCTTTTTTTCGCCCTCTGTCTCTCATTCTTCGTCGTATGTTTCACCCGAGTATTTTTTTGTTTTGTTTTCCACGAAAAATGATATTCCGGGGCAAAATTTTCTCTACGTAGGTGGGTATATTTGTGAAAATATAGCGAGTATACTCTGAAATACATGCAAAAATACACGTACGTGTATATAGAAATACAAGAATGGAAAAGAAAAGCGTGATATCTTTTTATTTCTTTTATAACTTTATTCTTTTCGAATCACATAAACGCTCGTAATTTCGAAAATGTCAAGGAGTACCGTTACCGTTACTTTTACCGAATGATGAATCGCGTCTAACGTAAGCACTAAACGTGTTTGCCACTGTGTAAATTCGATTTTCATTTAAAACAGCCGAAGTTACATTTCCACCTCGATTTCTTTTCGAAGATTTCCCGATGATAAATTACACTTTTTTTCTACCGAGCGTATATTCTAAAACCATCGTAGGTAGATTTACTCCTTGCGAAATGATTCAAAGTTTTCCTAAGTCGTTTTGTTTAACAGAACATTGCCAAGAGTATTCAATTTCGATCTACGATTGCACATCTAAATCATTTCTTTTTCGTTTCGTCTAATTTACGATAGTCACGATATTTTCATGATTAAATTTATGGAATATTTTTCTAAATGTGTATAATAATATTTAAGGGAGAATGATTCGTTTTAAAACATGGAATTAATTAAAATACAGGGCCGACGTTGTTGTATATTTTATATTCATTATTTTTATATTATATTTTCAAAATTAATATTATATATATAAATATATTCTTTCGTTACTTAACGATCCATATAATATGAGATTATTATTTATGTTCAAGAGAAAAAAGTTTTTCCTATTACAAAAATGAATAATAAATTATCAAATATTTCTAATCTAATAAATTATATTAGCCTGATTCTGTTATTATTATAAAAAATATTTTTGCGGATTTAGAGATAAGTTTCGATTTCGATCACAGATGATAAATTATTAGAGATTACCACGCGTTAATAGGAATTACGCATTAATGTCGTTTGGTGGCTTTTAATTTGATTGAAAATGAAATAAAATGAAATGAAATTAGTTGCTCGGGAACGAACCAACAAGTTTCGTATATTTGACATCATTTAAAATAGACGTATCAACCGGGGGGAACGGTTCCATGAACTTTTATTTAAAAGGACATATAATTAATAAACGTCAATTAAGCTTTCAATAATTGTCACTCGAATTTTATGAATAAAATTCAACGTTACAATGAATAATATCCCAATGTTCAACAAATACATATAACACTAGAACTATTAAAATCAGTTAAAATCACTGGTTCGATTATAAAACAGAGCTTTCATTAATTTTTCTTTATATTAACAATCGAGAATTGAATAAAAATTTTCTAAATAAAATGAATCAAGTCATTTTGATTAAATTAGTTTGAATTTTGAGATAATTCTAACCACCAAGATCGATACCTTTTTGATTAAAACAGTCAAATTGTTATCTTTCATCAAATATTAAATAGGAATTCACTTACACCTAATAAAACGGGGTAGTCAAACGATGCACCGTATGACTTATTTCATATCCGTTGAAATAGATATTCTCATAACGCAGCGAACAGGGTAGCATCCAATTGCGATAGTTATAGTTCGTTAGACGAGATAATCCCTAAGGTCTCTCTTTGGAGATTTCATAGAGAAGTATCTCTCTCTCTCTCTCTCTCTATCTATCTATCCTTCTCTTTCTCTTTTCCTTTTGCTTTATCCATTGAAACGTGTTGGTAGAAGTATCTCTCCATTCCATCGTAGTGGATGCTCACAAATGCCGAGTTTGTCCCGAGAGTTCTACGATTTAATATACGAGCGTGTCGCCTTGATATTCAGTGGACAGATATTAGCATGTAGAGCACCCCATAGAACTTAGTTTCACGATGGATATGCCTTTGTACGTTGGCAAAGTAGTCCTAGTCTTGGTCGAAAGTCGATGATCAGACCCTTGTTTCCTTTAACGTTTTACTCAAAGAACCAACCGAACCACTTCGGTCATTTACTTACAAGTTCATTTATTTATATCTATGGTGTTTAACTATTGTATTATCATTTGACAAAATATGATTCGATACATGAAATTTATTCGTACACTTCTTGTTCTTTTAATTTTGATTTCCTTTTGTTTTTCGTTTTTGATATACTCTTATCATTATTATTAGATTTGAAGACAATCCAAATTTTCGCGCCATTATTATTAACATAATTTATAGGCGGCTCGCGGTACACACCGGGTACGACTATTAAGGTAGGCCGAGTACTTCAACGCGAATCCTAAAGTTACTAAATATAGGACAAACTCGGCACGCAAACAAGATCCGTATCCTTGATAACACTCGAGGCCAAAGCCTTCCTCCAGTTCCACCTTATGGGAACCACTTCCTTCTACTATGTTCCATGCGGAACTATCGTGCCTAATACCAGAAAATTAACGTCTCCATTTGGAATTCCGTTTTAGGATCGACACGGACTTATGTTAGCTATTGGTGGTGATGGTGGTGGTGGTAATGGTGGTGGTGATGGTCCTCTTTTCCTCTCCGAAATATCTAGATGGAGGAAAGGTTCGCAAATCAAAAGTAATAAGTTCTGTTGTACGGTTCATGAAACCATAATCCAACATCACGAAACTCTCTTAGGACAAAAGAGTTTCGGGTTCGTGTTGAGAATTCAACGAGAGAAAATCGTTCCTTTTACTTTCACCCCGACACACCCCTTCACCCTGCCTCCCCCGCCATCACCCCATCAGCCCATAACCACCACTTCGTCGTCGTATTATGCAAGTCCAAGAAAACCACGATTCGAAAACCCAACTTACTTTTTATCAGCATTTTCTTCGGTCACGTTTTAAAAACAACTTCTCGCGTACCCTCGATTCCTTTTCACGTGTCGGCACAAATAAAATATAATATAATATAATAAAGAAAAAAAAAGAAGAAGCAAAAACTATAGAAAAATGTCGACATATATTTTACGTAGTACAATAATAATAATAATCATCATCGAAGAATATACCATGTAGATAATAAAAATAGAACATATCGATGGTATCAAAAAATTCAATTTCCCGAAACTTTTTCAACGCGAAACAAAAACATCAAACTAGCAACAAACAAAATTAATGAAAAAGTAAAAAATATAAATCGAGCTATTTTCGATATATAACGTCAAGAGTAAGAGAGAGTAATAAAAAACAAAAAAAAAAAAAACAGGAAAAAACCTTGAAAAGACTGCAACGAGTGCAGCCACACCGTCCCCCCCCCCCTCTCCACCCCGTCCTCCTACCCATTTCCATTTCTCTCTTTCTTTTTTCTCCCCTAACTATCAGTTAATCGGCTGTTTTCGATAAGAGCGTAACAGGAATGCAAACGCATACCCGCGAATTGGCTATCGTTCGTGGTTTACGTCGGGATTAATTGAAAACCTTTTATTCCGAGCTTTTTTCTCATCGTGTGACAGCCATGAGCAACTTTCAGACGGGGTTGGGTTTGGTTGGGTTGGGTTCGAGGCTGGTTTTTTCGCGGATCGTTCGTCGCGAATCGAACGGATTTACGAGACGAAGCCATCGGCATACTAACCGACGCGTTATAAAACGTGAACTGCGAGATATATTTTTTTGTTCTTTTTTTTCTCTTCCTCTCTCTCTCTCTCTCTCTCTTTCTCTCTCTCTCTTTCTTTTTCTTTTATGTTTCTTCCTGTATTATATACATATATATACACATTTCGATCTTCAAAATAATATTCGTTTCGTTTGTATTATTTGTACAATCTAACCAATTTATTTTCGGAATAATTTTACTACGAAATAATGTTGAATATTTTTACATTACTTTTCTCAATTTTTATATTATTATTTTTACTCGTACACATATTTGTTTAATATTTATGAGATTTTAAAATGAAAAAGAAGTAAAAAAAAAAAACAAAAAAAAACATAAAATCACGTAGGGGAAATATTGTATCAGAAAATTTGTCTGATAAATGCGTAAAATTACGCGGGATTATCAATGACGTGCTTCAACAAATCCATAAATTTGCTATATATTCTATAGAAAAAGGGTGAAAATATTAATACTACTGTCTCTCTCTATCTATCTATCTATCTCTGTTATTTTTAAAATTAGTCGGATTGTAATTTAATCGAACGCACTGTGATAGCTTTTCGCTTAATAACTGTAGCCAAAACTGACCCCCTTATAAATCGTTTTGTGAAAATCCGAAGCGTGATTTTCTCTTTCTCTTTCACATCCACTTTTGATGATGAACGAACAGAGTGATGGATTCGGATAAGAGCGCTTTGAATATTCGAAAGTGGAACCATTCGAAGGACTTCGATCCCCATCGAATCCGAAACGAGAATCGTGCACGAGCTGGAAGATTAAGCGAGCCTCGAGAGAATTGTTTGAGCGGTTAATGAGATTCTTCCAATGAGGACAACATTAAAACGATTCAATTTCGACGGTGAATGTCAATTCGAAAAGAAATTTTTCAATCTACGTTTTCTTTTTTTCTTTCTTTTTTTTTTTTTTTTTTATTTTCGTTCATTTTAATAAGAAATAATAGAAATCTTCATTTATTACGATCATTTGCATTTCAACCCTTGCGTATATATATTATACTTATACGTTAGTAATTAAATATGATATATTATATCCTTTTGTTCGAAATATTAAATCATATTTTATTTTTACTGCGTGCACAGAGACGAGTGGGGTGCAGTGTAATACGAGATATAATTATAAAAATTGTACAATTTCTAAACTAACGAATATATAATTTACAGATAGGATGAAAATGATATTGAAATTATTCAAAGTACATTTAAATATGGCATGTGATGTAAATACAAGAAGAAAATGTTTTCCTTCCTTTTTCTAATCGTTTACGTTCGAACATCAAAGTGTTTTTCGAAACATTTGCAGGAATATTTGTGGTGTTTCAGAGAGGGAAGGAAAAATTGGTGGTGTAGGAAGGACGTTTCCCTTTCCAATTTCTAACTATTTCATATTCAAAGGCTGCTCGTATGATATTCAACGCTGAGACATTAGCATGTAAAGGGTGTACCAAGAGAAATGAAAAGAGAGAGAGAGAGAGAGAGAGAGAGAGAGAGAGAGAGAAAGCGAGAGAAAGATAGTGGTTGTGCTCGGTTATTCGTACGTAGCTGTAATAATCCCATTAGAACGCAGGTGAAGGGTGAATGCAGGGTAAAACAAGGGTGAGTAGACGGCCTGCGGCCATCATGCCGCTTTTGCAACCATATATATACAATCGGGAGTAACTAGCAGAATCAACAGGGAATGTTAATCGTCATACTCTTTGCTCGAGAGTAAATCTCGATGTTTTTTCTACCTCGTTGAAACTTTTTTAAACGATGATAAATGAACTAATATGTAGGTATATTATATAGAATATTTATATGCGCATTGTAAAGCGCGCATACATATTATATATATGTATATTATTATATTTAGATTTTAATTTATATACAGGATGTGTTGTGACTGGTGATACAAGTTAACAGAGAGGACGATTCTATAATACATGAAAAATTAAGTCAAAAATAGTAAAATTAAATTTATTCATATATGGTTTCGTGTTTTCGAGTAAAATAAGTTGGAAAATTTGTCAAGCGCGTGTACACCCTGGATAAGAAACCCTGTATATTTACATATATAATAGATAATAAATATATAATATATATATATTTAATTTATTTTAAAAATGTTTTTATTTTTCTAATTAATATATAAATTTAATTCACACATAGATTTGCAAAAACCGCATAGACTTATTGATCCCAAATTTAATATATTATATGAATAATTATTAAGTTATAAATCTATCTGTGTCAGATAATAATAAAAATGTCATTGATGTGAGAATGAAAAGTGAAAAAAATGGATAAAAATAAATTCCAAATGATTCGCATAAGTACCGTTAATCCATTTAACGATAAATATTCATAGAAGTACCTACTTCCATCGAAAAGTAGGATTATCGAAAAGACCTTATTTCTTAGATTACTGGCAATAAACTGAGAGATCTAGTTTATTTGATCCTTCCTTCCGCATTAAGGTCAGATTATTCGTAAGGAGGTTGTGTAAGAGATCTCTCACGGTGGGTTTGGAATGATAAAAACGATTCCGACTTTTTCGATTCGATTTTGACGAAGACTTTAAGGCGTCGGGTGCGGTTAGAAAATGGAGATTCATGAAATTTATGGTTTTCATTTCTTGGCCGAAGTCGGACGTGTTGCATGGGCCGTACGTGAGAGAAATATTCTCATCGGTCAAACGACCACGACCATAACGACTACGAGTATGGCAAACGGTGGTGTTCTTAAGAGATTCAACGCTGGCACACATGATTCAGAACTATATATATATATATATATATAAGTTCGTATTTCTGAATAACACGAATTTTAGTTTTGTTCCTCGTGATAAGGAGAAAAAGAATAAGAAAATAGAAAGACTGATGATATCTTTGGTATCGAAGAAAGTGAGAAAAAAGCATATGGGGAAAGGAAAAAATGCTGTGAGTAAACGTGCCTTTGTACTATGTTACTCACTCGTTTCTTTTATCTACGCTTTCTTCGCACAGTCTGTAGATAAAGTAGAAAAGAAAGAAAGAAAGGAAAGAAAGAATGAGAAAAAAAAAAAAATAATAAAAAGAGGAAAAAAGAGAGAGAGAGAAACGATGAACCTTTTGTTTGTGGTTTTTAAGGGAAGATATAAGAGGGAAAAAGAGAGAGTGAAAGAAAGAAATGGTCGAAACAAAAGTTTTATTTCGTACGCCCCCGTACACAACGATGAACTGAGTCTTTCAACATTTCACTTTGCGAGTACCATTCCGAGAAACAAAAAAGGAGACATACCCACGGAGTCTCTTTATTTTTTCCACGAGAATCTTGTAAATCTCTTTAAATTACTCCCCCTTTATTTATTTTACTCTTTCCGTAATTTGTCGAATCTTTAACTTCCGTTTTTGTAACAATTATCAAAAGTGTTGTATCAAAGTAACCCGACAATACGAAAATTTTGTATCAAACCTTTTGATTTCATTTATTATTTCATTTAAATAGAATTTTTGACCATTTGAAAAAAAAAGTTTTGTATTATTAATTAACCCTTTTCATTCTTACCCCTGTCTATAGTTGAAAATGTTGTTCGGAAATGTAGTCCCCCATAACAAGAATATCAGGAATTAATCAGCATCGTTAATAGTGATTATCATAATTGCATATCTTGATCAAGAATCAACTGTAGCGTTATATTCTTAAAAAATATTATGTAATATTAAATAAGAAAATTCCGCAAAAATAGGCTGTTGGTATATCCGTAAATTGCATAAATATATGCATCGCATAGTGAAACCATAATCTCACGGTCGAGAAAACTGTCAGACAGAGAAAATATACGTGCGGTCAGTTGTTCCGGAAAGAAAGGATTAATTTAAGGAAAATATTTAAATTTGTTTTCTTTTTTTTTTCATTCATTCATTAATTCAACAACAAAATTAAACAACAGTCAAGCCAACAACAAACACTTACAAAATAAATAATCAAATGAACACGTTGAATATTTTTAATCCAATTGAAATTAATAAAAATAATTATTCTAAATCAAATATATCTGAAAATTATTCTTAAAAAATATATATCAAAAATTCTAATCTAACACGTAGAGAATGGATCTCTTTTGAAATATTCCGATCTATCTAAAGAGAAAAAGGAAAAGAAATAAGATAGAGAAAAAGGTTGTTGAAATATTTCGAGCTATCGGACCACCTTCGGTGCACGTGGAAGCAAAGTTGAGTTGAATTGGGTCGGTGGTGCTCTTTCAACGATCGATTCCGAGATAGCCAAAGCTTCATTCTGTCAAAGGAAGTTCAAAGTTCATCGCGCGTCCGTGTTCTGAAGACAAGACTATCGCTGGAACATAATCAACGTAGTTCCCGGAATCAATCGACGTTATACTACCCACTATTCTCCTAGGAGACAAGGATAATGCTAGCCTACTCTAACTTTCTATTCTATTCTTTTAACAAGATGTTACCTCTCTCTCTTTCTATCTCTGTATTCTCTCTTACTCTTTCATTAACTTTTTTATCCTAAGGTTTTACGTCTAAGGTCTCAAATAGATATCGTATTTTATTCCATTTCACCGTGTAAACTGTCGTGGTAGAAACTGAAATGAGAAAAGTATTTCGTTGTCTTCGTTTCATTCTCGCCAAATGTTTCAAAAATGTCCTAATGTTTATCCAGTTATTTGACTGAAATGTTATTATGCCGGTTCGTGTATAAATTAGCTTTCTAAAATGGTGTCCCATATAAATGAGATGCAATTGAATAACACTATTTAAAAAAAAGAAAAATAATACACACACACATTTATATATTCTTAAATGTATATTACAAATATTGAAGTTAATCGATCATGAAAAAGATAAAAATAATCTATTTAGACATTTATATAATTTTTGAAATTAACATAACGCGTGTTAATAAATTACTGACGAATGTATTTTAAGCGAATAGTTAAGAGATTGGAATAGAGATAGGGTGACAGTGAGATGGGTTAAAAAAGGATAGACAATAAAACGCAAATTCCTTCGGGAGATCGTTGGAAACGTAAAAGCGATTGCCTAGGTTTCTGAAAAGAAAAGCAAGCTTCGTTTATTTTTGTTTCCAGTATCGTAGGAGAAAAGAGACCAAGCTTGAAAAGAAAGAAGAGGAGTAGGAGGAAGAAGAGGAGGAGGAAGAAGAAGAAGAAGAAGAAGGTTATTATCCGTTGCAAAGCGTTAAGGGTGATGGAAGGAAGTGAATATAGTGGGGGTAGGTCTTCTCATCGTAGCGAAAAATTTCTCATAAAAGGATGAGAGAAAGAGATAGATAGATAAAGAAACCATGTTACAAAGTAGTCAATCTTTATTTTTCTTTTTTTTTTCTTTATCTTCTTCTTCATCTCCCCTTCTTCTTCTCATATGCGAAAAAGCCGAAGTTCGTGTTTCAGAAAACTTTCAACTTCGAAATCCTTAGTAACGGAAGTAACTACGTGGACGAGGTTTTTATTTCCTGTGATGCAAGTTAAAAGAAAACGCAAAATATAATATGGTTACGATGAAACACAACGGATGTCCGGATGAAAAATAAATTGAAAATGGTTTTTCTTCGATAATAAGATACGAATGAAGAAACGCAATAGGGATAGATTAATTTCTCGAGTAAATGATTATCGTTGAATCAAGATTTATTGATTAAAGAAAATTAATATATACATTTCCCTTTATATATAAGAAATATTAGTGATAGTATAATCGTGTATGGGGAAAAAGAAATATTTATATTAATAATTTGGTCTTGAAATTTTGTTGTTATAGTATTTTCATTCCTTTTTTTATTTTTTTTTTTTTTTTATTTTCTTCTTCCTTCTTTTATTTCTTTTCCTCTTTTTGTTTCTCACGTATATAAAACGAAGGAAAAGAAAAATATTGTTCCTACTTTGAGGGAATGTTATTGTACGATGTTAGATGCTAGTAGTCGGCAAACCCCTCGTTCGATCGAAACACCGTGATAAAAGCGTAAAAGGTAAAATGTACGGGGAAAAGTGGTCGTCGTAGTTTTTTGTTCACAGCCCTGCTGTTATATAGACAGATGTAAACATCTCGTAATAGCCATTTGAAATTGGCAACGTGTGAGTAAAATCAATTGGCGAATACCAAAAGGTTTTTACAAGAATATTTTTCATCGTGATGATGAGGTTTCCATTAGGTACAAAGAGAAACATATTATTTACGATGTTTCCCGATGCTTTTATTTCGTAATGTTCGCTTAAGATGTGGAAGAAAATATAAGGGTCTTTAAATGGAACCCAGTGAAACAATTTCATTAACACGAACGCCATTCTAAGTGTGTTGTATATTTTCATTTCTACATTGAACACAAAGTAATATTACTTTTAATTAATTTATCATAGAGTGTATAACCCTAATTACGTCGCTATTATCGACCAGGTACCGATCGGTTAATTAAACGAACGTGTATTTTCATTTAATTTATTTTTAAAGGATAAAATATGAAAGTTTGGTACCAGTAAGATGGAAAATATTCTACGTAAATGGATCTACGAGTAGAGTAAATTCTCACTATTCACAATTCTATGTTCGTTTCTCATCTTTATAATTTTACTTCGTCTATTCGTAAGATGAATAAAAATAAACGAGGCTTGTCTGGAAAAAAAAGACAATTTAGTTTGTAGGATTCTCTCTTTCTTTCTCTCTCTCTTTCTCTCTCTCTCTCTCTCTCTCTCTTGGTGAGTTTTCTTGGGTGAAATCGTGCATAAAAGAAACGGATGATAAACAATGCTCATCTTACGTGCAGGAATGAATACAGATAGCTCAGCAAGCAATTTTCTACTAGCGCGTGAGTAGAATAAATTAACCGGAGAATATGAAACAGTATTGTTTCCGAGTATCGATGTAATGGAGAGCTTCCATTAAGTTCTAAACAAAATGATACAAAGAAACAGAAGGAGAAAGAAATAGTAAAGGTTGCTGCTATTATTCCAATTTTCACATTTGTGATTTCTTTGTCCTGTAATAAACTATGTTGGTTCGTAAGCTTTCAGATAACTTATCACACCAAGGGATAACCCCATACCCAAGAGATTACTAAATTTATTCTCCCTCGTAATTAGTCGATCAAAAACGTTGTGATAATGTATCGAGATAATATAGGTTACAACGATATAATATTCCTGAAATTAGCGATCATATTTAAAGGACAAATATTCGAAAAGTTAATAATAATTAAAACCTCTTTTCGAAATATTTATTCGAACCTTTATTTCCACCAAACTTGTTTCTAATTAATTCAACAAAATATAAAATAGTTTCGTTTAATGTTTCGTAAATATTATACAAAATTTAGTATATATATATCTGTGTGTGTGTGTGTGTGTGTATTAATCGAAAACCTTTGTAGTCCCTTATTTAAAACAAACTTCAAGGAAGAATCTTATATTGATGGTGGAATATTTTGGAAAGGTCTTAGAAGGAAGCATTTTCGATTCCTTTCAAGGTACCTTAAGGCTATCAAGGAAAACTTTCGGAGAAGTTCTAGTCCAAGCGAACGGAGACAATGAATCGTAATTAAGGTAAAGATGAACCTTACGATATAAGCCTTGCCACCTTGGAAAGGCCCTCAAGCTACTGGTATTCCTTGGTTACGTTCTAGCGCCAGATAGTTACATCTAACTGATGATAAACGGCCTTACGAAATCGATGGTTTGTCTCTGTGTACGTATACGGTAGTATATGTAAGCGTTCGTACGTGACCGACTTTGGTCAAATTTACGAGATAACTCTTGTGGAAGGCGATACGCGACTCGTTAAACGATCAACGAACTCTCGGAGTAATTAAATTTGAATTGTTAATACATGGCTTTTAATTAATGAGAATTATGTTCGGGCAACGAGCCAGATATTTTAGGAAAAAAATGTTACCCATTTCCTTTGTGTCATTTTTTTTCTTCTTCTTCTTTTTCTATAAAGTCAATGTAAAAATGATTTAAACGAACAAGATGTTTTATTTTTCGTTAATAATTTACGTCGAACACATTTTGATCATATTAAACGCGTTAATTAAAATTATTTACTTTTTTTTTACAATTTGTGGCGTAGAAATTGTATTATCGCGAAAAATCATTTTCATTAAAAGATATATTTTCCTTCTTTCAAGAGGAATCATGTTTAAATTGAAAGTGCTTCACAATAGATTTATCTTACGATGAATTTCAACTGACACTAAGTTTGATGATTAGAAGATGAAGTTGGAAATTGCTAGAAAGACTCTCCTCGCCATTCTCTCTCTAGCATCGAGTTTAATGTAATTTTAGAATTCATAAGAGACAAGCCACGATGATGCTCTTATGACATCTTAGAAAGACATACTGGGAGAGAACGAGAGAAAGAGAGAGAGAGAGAGAGAAAGATAGAGATAGAGAGAGTGAAGGAGTTAATATAAATGTGTGTCTATATGTGTGTGTGTGTGTGTGTGAGAGAGAAAGAGAATTAATACGAATTTTCAGTAGGTTGCTTTAGCATCTCTAGCCGCTTCTAACTTTTGATACTATACCTCGGAGGGCAGTATCGTTATTACTGGTAGTCCTACGAAACAATGAATATCTCGTGTTACCTTCTTCTTCAAGGTGGTGCCAAGGATAATAGGTTGAAAGCATTGCAAAACAATGAGACCCAATCGTATTATATTTTGAACGAATTCGAGAAAGGTGTATTTTCTTAATACCACTACAAGTAATATTATCGATCCATAGAAAATAACGTATAACGACTTGACGCATAATTTCGTATGCGTGGCCGAACTTACCGGAAAAAGAAACGAACCATGCCGAATGGTGGAAATGAAAGAAGAAGGAAACCTTACTTGCGAGCCATAAGACGAAAGAAATAAATGGAAGTAAAAAAGAAGAAACCCAAGGAAAAGTGGTATGAGCAGGAAAGAGAGAGAGAAAGAAAGAGACAGACAGAATGAAAGGAGAAACTCATAGGACTGGATAGAGACACAGCATTGGTTGTACGGCACGTGACTAGAATTCCTTTGCTATTTTTTTCTCTTTTTCTCTCGTGCACATACGTTTCTACTTCTACTACTCATTCAGTCACTTCGGCATGCTTCAACGTACGTACGTATATCAAGGGTGAGAAGGAACTTGGTGAAATCAACGCGTCTACCGTGGATTGTGACTATGAAGTCTGTTAACCCAAAGCAAACTGGAACGAATCTGTCGTATGTGATATGTGTGCGTGAAGTTTTCCCGAATGAATCTTTTTCTTCTGAAGAGAATATGCGTATCACACAATTCTCTTGCGGGGGCTGGGGGGGGGCTGGGGGGGGGGAAATAAAAAAGAGAACGATTTTGTTATTTGACTGTGACAAGATATACAATCATTACAAACAAACAAAATACTGATTGCGAGAAATGGTTGAAAACGTGCTCGAAACACACTGACATCGATATTTTTCGATTTAACGCAGCTTTTCGGTTAACACTCACGTTTGCTCGTTTCCTTCTCAATAAACGTTCTTTCGTGAACAGCTGTTTCAATGAATCAAATTTTTTTGATAAAATAGAAGTAGTTTCTTTATATTATTCTTTTTGAATTTTATTTTCTTATAGAATCGTACATTTCACGTACTTGTTGAATACGATATTTTACGTGATTCGTGACAAAATACATAAACTACATAATTATTTTTATAATTGATATTTAGCAACAATTCTATTCAAATATAAATAACGTCAACTCGTATGCGCAAATTCAGTTAGTGCATTAACGTTTTATTGTAACATTCTGTGCTATAGTATAGCAATTTACTACACTTTAGTCATCGGAAATTGGTCATAAATTTTATCGACCACCAACCAACGCTAAAAAAAAGTCAACTTCTCGATCACAAATTGCATAAATACATTTATATATAATAAAAAGAAATGAATGAAATAAGAAGATAGAAAGCTTGTAAAAAGATATGGGAGAAAGAAACAAGAGCTTTATATTGGCTTCTATAAACAATAGTAACACACGCGTGTGAAAGAACCATAAATTTATTTCAACTGCGGAGGAGAGCATCATATAGATAACCAATTAACAAACGTTACTATGTTACGTGTTACTCTCAAGAAATAATTACGGTGCGTTTCGTAGAATCAATATTTTACATGAACTCTCTTACCTTCTCTCTCTCTCGCTTTTATAAAATAAACGAGTTTACATGGAACTCGTTCGTCCGATTGTTCTAAAATATTTTACGAACGATCAATTAAAAAAAATAGAAACCTTATCAAGCGTGGTTTTTTGTTTTGTTTTTTTTTTCTTTTTTGTAAAAAGTACGGGTCGAGGCTGAAGCTTATCAACGTTAGTCGTTAGGTTGCTAAATAGCAATAATACCATAGCGTGGTTTGTTCAACGCATGCTGGCAAACACCGCCCATATAGGAATTATATATATACACACACGCACACAGCCATACACATACACATGTCTAAACACATATGTATATGTAAACATAGATACACACATTTACTTATGTAAATACATATTATACATATGTAGAGAGTTTCTCGCTCGACTCATTTCAAATTCGTATTAACCTTAGTTAGTTTCGCTACCCAACAATCGTGGCCCTACGAACGGTGGCTACTTGTTTTTTTTTTTCGCGACGTTAGTGTCTGTACCGAATCCCGTAATTATCGTGCAAAACAGAAAACTCGTTTGCACGTAATTAACATCAACGGTCTTCCTCTAAGAAAAAAACAAAAGGGGAATAAAAAAAAGAAACCAAAAAAAGAAGAAGAAGAAGAAGAAAAAACACTAGAATGTAATAGAAACAATCATTTTCTATTCGAACGATAAATTAAATATTAAATTTATTCCTCGTCCCCTGCTTTTTCTTTTTTCTTATTCTTCTTCTTCTTTTTCGAGAATTTTATATTCTGGAAATGAGAGATATATTCGCGAAGTTTATTAATCAAAAAAAAAAAAAAAAAAAAATTAATTTGTCAAGAGAAATGGGAAACAAGAAGCTCAGATTAAAATATTGTGTGACAGGTCACGTTAAAAGATTTGGAAAATATTCTGGATAAACACATTAAGAACATAAGATTTTACGTATTTACGTAAATGGATAAAAGCCGTGACTATGGCTTAAGTGGAATTATTTTTAGAAAACAAACGACTTTCTACCCCTAACGCTTTTCTTTTCTTACTCATCCCATTTCTGGCGTGGTAGTAGTACCATCACCCAAAACGTTTCTCTCGTCTCTTTCTATTTGCTGCTTCAGAGCTTTTACAAAAGAAGACCTTTTTTATTTCTCTCTCTCTCTCTCTCTCTCTCTCTCTCTCTCTCTCTCTCTCTCTCTCTCTCTCTCTCTCCCTATCTCTTTCGCTCTTTCGTTTTTCCTCGGTGCTTCATAAAAAAATCAAACAGAGAAAATGGCCAAGGGTCTACCAAAGTCTTGTTTGCTAAGCAAACCCAACGCAAATCTCAAACGTCAAAGCTGTCATACCGATTTTGTTCTGATATTGGATTACCAAACAATTCTTTTTATTCTTATTTCCTTAAATTCTATAAAAAGAATTCACATTTCGTTGGATTCGAAATGAACAATTAGGTTGTTGCTTAAATTAATACTTCTTTTTCTTTTCTTTTCTAAATTACATCAAAATGTCGGATTTACTAATTTGAAATAAAGAATATATTTGGAAAAAAATCGATAAGCAGTAAATATTCCAAGAAACTTTTTTTCAAACGCATACGTACATACCTTTAACACACGGACGTTGAAGTAAACTTTCGAAAAGAAGTATTTGCTAAACGGATTTTATAAAATGATTTCGCCAAACTTTTTCCATAGATTACGTCAAAATATTGAAAGAGTTACGTTGAGTGCATCAAAATTTTCGATAGTTGAAGATTTGTGAGTAGAAATATTCAACCCCGTTCCCCTCTCCTGTGTATAAATAAATATAAATAAACCGTAAAAATGATTAAATGACTTAAAATCTCGGTTCGTTTGTTAAAATACGTTTAGCTACTAAAAAAAAATAGAATTAATCCTTATAAGCCTCGAGAATAAACCGTCTTTCTTATATAGGAGATTATAGGACAGTATGCGTCCATGGTGTTTATGTGAGTGTGTATATGTTAGTGATAAGAGGACAAGAAATATATTACTTGCTTTCAAAATATATATACTTTTAGTAGGATTAATCCAGTACGGGTCAATAGAATCAAGACATTCACAAAATTTAGATTTAAATTGTTTACGTGCTAATATTTGATCATTTTTAAGTTTATTAACGAACTGATGTGTTCCCTGAGAACGTTCGTTCCCAAAGTTTGACGAACTCATTAAATTTCACGATGTGGTTTCTCAGATCAGATGTGACGAACATTTTAACGTCCGATCAATTTCAATTTCACTCGTAATTGTCCCCAATATTGAAATTATTTCACGAGGAAAGAAAGAAAGAAAGAAAGAGAGAGAGAGAGAGAGGATAGAGGGGGAGAGAAAAATAAAACTAAAGTAAACGAAATGGAGTGAGAAAAGTTCCCGATCTTCGTCGTTTTACCGACGTGAAACCCAATGTAGCAGTAGAACAAGTTACGAAATTGAATTTTTGTATGTAAAGAGAAATTTCTTTCCAGGTGCCATACAATTCGTGGGATCTTTTCCATTTACCAAGTTAATAACATGAAACGTAGTCTATCTAGAAAGAGAATAACAAATAAATAATATTGGAAAACAATTGATGTTGTATATATATCTCCTCGATTATTTTATTATTAAAAACTAATAATTTTTATGATCTGATGTGTGTCTGACCATATATGAAAACTTGACTCTTACTACTTAAATCAAACTTAGAAAATTCTTTCCTTTTTTTATACTAAACAATACTTGCATTCTAAACGATTATCAAGAGAAAATAATGTTTGTTTATTTCGCGTTTAGCAATTAAATTATTATTAGTCATTAAAAATGGATGATTTATCGAATTAACTAACGAGCATGTCATTTATTATTTAATGTATAATTTTATATAATTTTTTTTTTTCTTTTGATAAAATTTTTTTCACCATAAAATAAAATTCGCATAAGGATAAATAATATCCATTTTTTTATATATCAATCTTGCTTATTACAAATTCGTTGAAAATTTGATCAACGATACGCAGTTTGTACACTTTTATAGTAATCTTCGAAAATGACAAAAAAAAAAAGGGAAGAAAAAATAAGAAGAAATCTCGATATCGCGGAAGGTGTCGTGGAATAAATACGAGTCTGAGATTTAACGATAGGAATGGGGAGGTAATCGTGAATCAAAGAAGTTACAAATTCCCCCCACGCATTCCTGCCTTTATCCTGAATCCAAGAAGATCGAATAGCGCCATCGTGTCGCCTTAAGTCTTTTCTTAGCTATTTCTTTCTTCCTTCTTTATTTTACTTTTACCACTTTCTCTCTCTCTCTCTCTCTTTCTCTCTCTGTCTCTCGATCTTTTTCTCTGATGAATAAGAAAAAAGAAAAAAAAAAAAGAAAGAAAAAGAAGGTATTTTCTGTTTCGTTCTCAACTATTGTTTCTTTTCTTTTCTTTTAACCGTGTATACGAACAGTAGGAAAATGAAAAATAAGACGCTTACGTTGCACCAGTATACGCCGCCAGTGATTATCGATTCCTTGTTTCACTGTAGTCTATCTCATTTACTTCTTCCGTGCTTACTATAGGAAAGGGGCAATCATTGTGCTATTAAGAAAAAGGAATGAAAGAAACGAACTTTTCTAGTCTCGAAATCACAAAGCGTGCTCGGAAAAAAAAAAGGATGACAGGGAATAGATCCTTGCAGAATCTAACTTCGAGTAAATGGGAAGAGATGACACGAACAACGGAAATATATATGTATATATATATATGTATATATATATATATAACTATAGAAAGAGAGAAAGAAAATTGATGGTAGATAATAACGAAGGAAAAAGATAAATAAACTAAATAGACGTATCGATCTCTATCGATATAAATACAGAGAAACAAGAGAAGTTTTTACATTATTTAGTTATATACTAATTATTTTATGATAGATACAATAATAATACATGATAATAATAATAATAAAAAAAAAAAAAAATAATAACATCAAATTCTCATTATTTCACTGTATAAATGTTCAATATTTGAAATAAAATTTCTATAGAATTTATTTAGTATTTCTCTCGTCCAAAATTACAATTTTTAATGATAAAATTTTTTCACAGGGAACTTGAACATTAAAAGAAGTAGAACTTTAGATTGATTGAGTTGGACGTTTCGTCCCTTTATTGGGACTTCTTCAGCAACTTAATTCTCAAAGTTCAGCGTCTTTTTTATTTAATTTCAACATACATTTCTTTTTATAATATTCTAAAACACAATACATCTAAAACTTCGTTAGTTTGGTCGTTATTATTTAAAAGCCTCAACAAAACTCTATAGAATGTTTCGAATATTTTTACTGTAATTATTAAAATATTGGCATAATAAACGACTCAATATAGAGAGAGAGAGAGAGAGAAAGAGAGAGAGAGAGAAAAAATGAACAAATAGGAGAATAGAAAAGTGAAAAAAAAAGGATGAAGCATCGACAGTAATTAGCCGTCGTTCCAAACTCGTCCGTCTGGCCACATTGAGAACTCTCTCGTAAAAGTACCTAATTCCACGCTTGACGTCCCTCACGAGGGTTGAAGAAGACCCCGCCGAACCCTTGAGTCAGAACCAGAACCCCCTCATCTTCACAATTCGAATGTACAAGTCCGCACCTGGGATATCCTCAATCGACAAGCTTTTTTATTCGAATCGGTAAAATCGACTTCTATTTCGGATCATCATTCTCCTATTTTTCCCTTTCCTCTTTTCTCGAGAATCGTCGAATGTGCGAGGATTGGGAAAAGGGGATCACAGGAAGAAGGTGAGAGGATTTTCGAAGTGGTTAGTTTCTTTTTTTCTCCACCTTTCCCTAACTCCTCCTCCCCACCCCCCACCCCACCCCACCTCAAGCTTACGGACGCTCGAGAAAAAGCTCGTGAAAAGATCGAAGGTCCACCGATGCTATTTCCCCCTGCTTCTTCTTTTTTTTTTTTTATACCTTCTTCCCTTTGGTAATCCATCTCTTTTTTATTTTTTTCTTATTTTCTTTTTTATTTTTTTATTCCTTTTCTTTTATTTTCTTTTCTTTCATAGTCTCGTTGTTCACGTTGAACTCGATCTATCGTAAAGAAAGAAGACATCTTCGAAGCTACGAAAGCTTCGACGTTCGATATTCGAATTCATAAAGAAATTGCTATATCATGCGGGGGTGTACGACTAACGTTTGTCGTTCCTCTTCGAAGTTTATTTCCCTCGCGTCTACTTTTAAGCGCAGGAAGGGAAAAAAAGGGATTACAAAATTGTCCATATCTTACCTGTAATCGGAAAAAAACTGTATTTTAAATTTAGGACGCGTAATAAAGTTTACTACTACTTGTCTTGGCTAACACTTTTTTTCTTTAATATTTTTCCTTTTCTTCAAATTTAAAATTTCGAACTAAATCGGCAACGATATCGCACACCTTTTACTTATCGTAACAAAATTTCTAACGTTGTTTCGATTCGTTTAACTTGGGTATATAAACAAAAAAAGAAAGACTTTTTTCGTTTTATTTCGGAAAATTTATTCCACCGGTGGATAGGCTTCATTCAAAAACATTTTCTTTCCCAAGCGTAAATGTCTACAGAAAAACAATCTCGAATTGTTCATCGTTTTTCTTTGTCGAACGTAATACTTATGTATTCATTCTTCTCTCTCTCTCCCTATTTCTTTCTCTCTTACTTTTCCTTCGTGAAAATCTTATATGAGAATCGGAATACGATTTAGACGATCCGCGAGCATAGTTTTTCCTCTCCCTTACTCTCTCTCTCTCTCTCTTTACTTTTCTTTCCTTTATCTCAAATAACACGATGGCAACCTATCGCAATGCAATGTGGGGGAAAAAAGACGAACGGAAGGAATAAGTAAAAAAGCTTTTCTTTTTTCTCCAGAAGGTGAAACGGAAGAAACCGAGACCCCTATAGCGTCTGAATTTGTAGTAGATGTAACATTAAGGATAGAGGGGTAAAGAAAAAGAAGAAGAAAAAGGTGCGAGTATGATACTGAAGGGTGAGTCAAGAAAAGAAAGATAGAAAGAAAGAAAGAAAGGAAGAATGAGAGAAAGAGAGAGATAGAGAGAGAGGGTAAAGATTAGGGGGAGAGGGAGAAGGAGAAGAAAAGGGAGAAGGAAAAAGGTATGAAAGAGAAATAGAGATGGTGTATATTGCCGTAGGCGGTGTAATTTAGCTTCGTACGTCACGCTGCCGCGAAGGTAATTATCTACGTTTTATCCGAGCATTATCCTGAGCGTGTTACACGCCGTTAAATATTATCCGACTCTATAACCAAGATATAGCTAGCACCAAGCTAGCTAGCTAGGTAGCAAGCAAGCACCCAGACTGCTAGCTAACCAAGCAGCAAAGCAACCAGCCAGCCAGCCATCCAGCCAACCAGCCAACGTTAGCACAGTTATCGCAAGCATTAAAATGGCCAGGCTTAACTCTTAAAACGGTCACGGAGAGAGATATTAATCGTCAGTCGGGATCTTTTGAGAACGCTCCTTTTCTTAGCCAAGCAGCTGCCTTATCGTGGGGGTGGAGAGAGATTGGTAGCCAACTTTTAGTAGTCCACCGTCATTTTACGAGCCCGCGAAAAGTAAAAGAAGAACAGTAACCAATATAGAAACTCTTTTCATTCACACCTACTACCGATTTTAAATCTATTCACGTGAACTTTCCACCTCGATCCGTTCGTCCTTTTTGTTCCGTATCGTTTAACTCGGTAATTTTATTTATCGTCTCTATCTTTGAATCTAGTTTTAGGTTGCTTACTCTACGTATTCATTTTTCAATGCATCTCTTTTTCATTTATTATTATTTCTTTTTTCGTTTCGAATGAATTTAAGGATGAGACAGACATCCCTACTCAACAACATTCTACCGTTCATTCAATCAAATATTCCACCGCTACCTGTCAAACTCACCGCTAGCATCTCAAATATAACAAGGAATAAGAGAAACATCCGTGGTATAGTGTATATTCAGTAGCATGTACTGGCATTCTGATTGTTAGATGAGTAAGTTGGTTTCGGGCATCGGCTAGATACGAACTTCGACTAACATTATTCGGGATACAAATTTAGCTTCGCGAAAATACACTTTCTCTGGCGTGGGCTTGGGCGCGGGCGCCCGTACACACGTGTGTGCGTTTACCTAAGTATTAGTACATAAGTGTACATTGTATATAGAGATATATATGTGAATAGTCAAGCTATTTCGTTAAAACTAGTTTTCCGTAATGCGCGTTGCGCAGCTACCACGAACATTTCCGCTAGCTTCAAATTTATAGGCAACTCAACTACTGGCAAAACAGTTTTATCCGTGTAGAAACGAGCGTGTTTCGCTTTGAAATAAAATAAAATCAAATAGAGAATAAAGGAAAGAAGAAAAAACAAAAAAAAAGGGCCAACGAAAAAATAAACATGCATACGCGTCGAATCGAAAGAAAGAGAGAGAGAGAGAGAGAGAAAGAGAATGAAAAAGAACACGAAATCTCATTCGAATTCACGAGAACGCGTTGTCGAGTCGTAATCGAATCGTCGCAAGCTCGAGCTTATCCTAACGCACGTGAACGTATCCATGGATTTGTATGCGATGATACATACACACACACATACACATATATATAAATGTACGTATGCTTTAGTGGTGTATATTTTAGCTAGTTCGTCAATCGTCCGACCCTTTTCACGAATCCGCCTTTGAAACGGACTCGACGAGAGGTTTATTTAAAATCCAGGAACGTCTGGTTACGTTCGACAGATCCGGATACTTTGTTTTACTGTTTTTCGGGTTACGTAATTAGACTCGATTGGCTACGAGTTTATTATATCTCTTTGAGAATTGTAACGAGTTGCTTCGAGAGTATCTTATTCAACTTTGAAAGCACTTATTCTTCGATAAACACAACTACTACTACTACTACTACTACTACTACTACTACTACTACTACTGCGCAACGATGATGATCTTTTAGACTAGCGAAATGTACGTGTTTTCCCCCTTTCTTGGTGAAAACTTGGTTAACGATGAATTTCGCCCTAACTCTTATCTCGACAAGAAAACATCCGTTATTATAGTTTCGTTTCGATACAGTCGAGTACTCACTTATCTATTTGTTTTTTCCTTAATTTTTTGTTTTCATCGAAAATATTAGGAATTTGTTTTCTCTCGCTCGAAAGATTAATTCAAAACTTGTTAACGACCAGATTTGTATGATTATTTATTTTTTAATCCGAGATTTTTCATCGACAATATTCTCACACACATGTGTGAATAATTCATTTTATAATTCATTTTATAATTGATGTTTATAAAATTATTATTGCTATCGTAAACGATTCAAAGAAGATTACGAACTAATCAGACATTTAAATAATAATTAAAGCCAGGCGCGTTCATATGCGGTCAGATAATTTTTTTGTAATTAATTGATCTATAAAATAATTTTCAATACGTCAATTTAATTCATCGTTTCGTTGAAACGAATTTATAGTTAATTAAAATACAAAAACAAATTAATTTCTAATTATAATATATCTATAAAATCGTTATACAGCTTTGACAAATGATATCATTTTGAATTCTTCATTTGATTCTCGGTAGCGAACGTGTTCCAAATTCTCACGAAATAAAATGATAAAAAGGAAGGCTTCAATCTGACGGAAGAGAACCGGGTGTGCTCTTGATTTTCTCCGCACGAACTGTAGCAGATGTAATTTAGCACGCTCATCCGTCCTTGAGTAAGATTAAAGCGTGAAAAACCTACGAACAGTTTAATCATAATAATTTTAATTAGTATGAGATAAAATATGTATAAATATACCCAAGACGTATGGCTCTTTGGAACGAATTCAAAGATTATAAATATTAAAAACTACAAATGTTTATGTGGGTGTGTGCTTTTCGTCACGCACGATACAAGCAAAAAATTCGTCTTATTATATGGAAAATAATTAATTAATTCATAAATACAGCATATGTGTATCCCCCACCCCTTCAAATCGTACATCGTTATGCTTACTAAATTATTTTTTGAAAAACAGTAAATTTACTCTAAACTCTGACTCATTGTCCTCTATAATAAAAATCGAACCAAATTCTTTTATTTATATGACTTTTCGAATATTATTTTCGTTATACATAAATATGTATCCTTCGGAAATTCATATAAACAACATTCAATAAAAGTACTTTCACAGAAAGTCAAAGTTACACTACGTGATTTTAAACTACAATACATATTTCTTTCGATTAATTATCAAATATTTAAGGTATATCGAATTGAATAATATTATATATTGTTTAACAGAGGAAAAAGTACGACCGTTCTTTTTTTTTTCTAACCATCGAAGAGATATCGTTAAAAGAACAGGAACCATGTCAGTATGCAATTTTTTTTTTTTTCTGTCGAGCTTCAACTCTGTAAAAATACGCACAAATTCTCATAGTTACGTTTAACTCACCGTTGGTCAACTAACTGCGTATAAAAAGCATTTGGCCTTTCAGTTTTCGAGTGAAATAACTTTTAATAATAAAACTCTCCTGGGACGTTTTAACTTTGGAATAATGTTTCTCTTCGTCGTCGTAATCGTGAGAGGCGACATTGGGACGTTGCTTTACGAGACCATGAAATATTCCGTTTTATTAACACGCGAAAAGGTAAAACGCTTTTGACTCTTCGGTTTTGAGATGAAAATCGTAAACGAATAATGAAAAATTGTGGTGCATATAGACGAAATAATATTTTTGTTTTTTTTTTTCTTTTAATTTCATTTTTCGTCATTCAAAAATCTTTCATTTGATATGAATTAATGATTTCGATTAATAAACAAAATGAGGTGTATCGTAGGAAATTATTTGAAAATAATATAAATAATTCTCATGTTAATTACACCGAATATTAAATAAACGTATAAGAAATTGAACAGACTGTGTAGGAAACCAAAATTAATTTTCATTTAAGAAAATATTCAAACTTAAATAACTAAAAGCAGCAACTATATATACGTTCATACTGGTAACGAGCGAGCAGAGTAGTATGTTATATATTCAAAACGGATGCTGAATAGACTATACACCGCTTTCTCGTATTATCGGCCGCCGTTGAATTAGTATTATAGTCGCGCCAACCAGAGCATTGCTATTACAACAGAGTTTCATTATTCACCCTGGCTTTGTTACGTCGTTCTATTTTAACGTTCGAGGAAAGATGCAACGATCCTTAATAGTTAGAAGTGTGCGCTTTTGTTGACTGCAAAATTTCAATTCCATGTAAGAAAATAATCACGATAATTATGCTTTCCTTAAGATTTATAATTTTTTTAATTTTTTTTCTTCGCTTTCTTTCTTTCCTTTTGTGTTTTTTTTTTTTAAATAAAAATCTTAAGCTCTCAAAAAAAGAAAATAATTACACAAAGTGAATCATAAGAATGATCGAAATAAATAACAAGTCTAACGAAAGAAATATAATTTCTTAGATTTTCATTCGGGAAAAACTGACAAGTCCATGTCCTGAAGTAAATGAACGGATCTCGCTAACTGAGGCCACGTACTACTAGAAGGAAATTCGTGGGAGAAGTGATATTTAAATGCTAAGTAGACTCACGTGCGAACATTTCTCCAGCTGGCAGCCATCCGAACCGAATAATCGTTGAATACATTTCGACTGCATTTCCAGATACATTCTGTATCTGTATAACTTCCCTTCTATCTCTCCTTCCAATCTCCTTTATTTTATCCTTTATTCTCCAATCTTTTCTTATTATTTCTCGACAAAACTATTTCGAATACTACTTTCGTGATCTACGAAAGAAATTGTTTCAACACAATGATGAAACAGAAACAAAATTTGTTATTTTTTTCCTCGAATCGATTAATTCGATAACTCTCGAAAGTTAATTAATATTTTCATATATAACAAACATAAATAGAAAGATTAATTTATCTTTCAAAGAGTTATAATTATAGATTCGAAGAAAGGTTATCTTACGATTGTGTTCGCTAGGTTTGCAGAAAATTTCAAAGACGCATGCATATACCTTGCCTTCTTAATAAAAACCAGCCGTTTCGTGATCCAATTTGCGCGAACATTTTCTAGCAAGTCTCAAGAAAAACGAACCCGAAGATAGTCTCGAGTATTATTTTGAAAGTTACACGCGACGGAAATTTTCGCGTAGGTTCGAACGAAAAAAGGGTAACGATATATATTATGAACGAGACACCAAACTTGTTCTGTAATTTCCCGTGTACACGGTGGTTTCTCGAGTAACCTGATTCTTACGAATTTGTTTCTACTGTCAGAAAAAGGAGAGGAGATACATTGCTTCAACTTTTCTTTTTTTTTTTTTCTCTTCCCTTCCAATCTGTCCGCTTCTTCCAACCACCCCCACCCCTCCCCTCTCCCCCTCATACCTGTCCTATCCCGACCCCATTCTATTTATCTTTTATTCGCAGTCTCCCTTTTTTGTTCTCGCAATATAATCGAGTCGACTGAATTTTATTTCGCGCACTTTGGTCGTACACGAGTCTTGTTATTTCTTATATATGAAAAGAAAAAAAAAAAATGTTTCTAAGCGGATGATACCGTTGTGTGGCAAGAAAGTTTTTCTCTCCAGCGTATATCATCTTTCGCGAGAGTATAACCAACCTTAAAGTTGAACTATCATCGTCCCAATATGATCCCTTTTTTCTTTCTTTCTTTTATTCTTTCTTTAGTTCTTTCTCTCATTTCTTTTCTTGCTCGAACTCGTGAAAACTGGCCGGAAGCGGAGGTTACAAAATCTCGGCTAATTTTCGCGAGCTGTTATTCCGATCGATCGTTAGAACTTTATCTTATTCCAGCACGCGAATTTCGAAAGGACTTTAATAACTGGGTCGTTGGGCTAACGGCCAAGGGAAAAAGTTTCCCATTCGAATATATCACACGATGATCCTTTATGGTATATCACGGGAGTACAATATTTTAATATATAATATAATATAATATAATATAATATCAATATATATATATATGTGTGTGTATAACAACGTTAACCCACCTCAAAATCGAAAATCTTTCCATACGTTTACCTAGAAACGTTATTCGATTCGCAAAAAGTATATCACATATTTTTCATAGAAATTCACTTACGAGAGAATGCCGATGGGAGATTCGAAAGAGTTGCCTGGTGCTTTTGAAAGGTCTCGGTTGCTGCTTTGAAAGTACCATGCCGTTTCCATGAATGCCAAACTATACCTTGTTATTATCTGATAAAGGAACGACAGGGGTAGTACGTATAACGTAGAAATACATTCTATATGGTATATTATTTCTATTTTACAAAATTGGAATATATCAATTCTTTTTATTTTCATATTTAACATTGAAAAGATATATTATATATATATTTCTTATCGCGGACACATTCATGACCGAGAGAAATACATTTCTACTAGGTAACCATAGATACGGGGATACACGCGTTATATTATTTCGTATCTTGAAGTTTCACAGTGATACCGAGTTAAATCTAGACCAATTATAAACGAAACTACCTACCTAGGAGAGTAACAAACGTGATGAATGCATTAGACTGTGATGTTGAATTACAAAACGGGACGACGGGTTTTTGCTATGGTCGAGTGTCCATTCGTACGACAGGAAAGAGAAGGAGAATGAGATGAAGAAGAAGAAGAAGGAGGTGGAGGAGGAGGAGGAGGAAGGGGAAGAATAATAAGAGGGGAAGGGTATAACGGAATCAGAGAATCTCGGAGAGATAGCTTTAGTGAACTTCGAACTTTCCCACTAACAACGTGATAAGAGAACCTCCGAGCTACCTTCCAAAGCCACGGATAGATAGATAGTGAATACAGAGGGAAAGACAGAGATAGGAATAGAAAGAGCAAGACGCAACGAGAGAGAAAGAGAGAGAGAGAGAGAAAGTCGTCGTCGTCGTCGTCGTAGTCGTAGTCGTAGTCGTAGTTGTAGTCATGGCGAACTTACGGACGTTTCTGCGGCGTGAAACTAAACTCGTAACTCCTGGCTCTGCGCAAAACTTTAAACATTAAATTACGCGGTAGAAAATGTAATTTTTCTAGCTCGGTGAACGCGCGTCGTTCTGCCGGTCTTATAAACGCACACGCATATACATAGATATATATATATAAACACACACGCATACATCGTAACTAAGATAGAAATACGCGTACACAATAGAGCTCGTCTTACGAACCCCGTGTGTGACACCTGTTCAATGATGAAAGACAACTCTTGAATGCGACTCGACCGCGTAACGTAATAACGTTACCTTTTTTTTCACAATAAGACAAAATTGGAGAATAGAATAACGCACGATGCAAGCAATTACAATGAAAAATGTATGGTAAAAGTATACGTGTTAGATGGATAAAGGGTAGATGAGGTTAAGAAGAAAGAATGGAAGAAAAAGAAGGATGAAACTTTTGCATAAAATAAAATACAAGGAATTGAGCCTTTACGTCTTTATTACACTCGCAGTTTTCTATCTATCGTGATCTCTCTCAGCAAGTCGTGTTATATGAGGGGCCACAGTTATATGGCATATGGAATACTATAGCTACGAAGGTACATGCATTAAATATATCGGATCGGTTATACGATATTCGAGCGTCGATACGGAAAATTGACAGTGTCCGTTTGTTCTTCCCAAGAAAAAGTAATAAGAATAAAAAAAGGAGAATAAAGAGGATAGAAATATAGTTAGAATGGAAAGGAAAAGGAAAAGAAAATAAAAGAACAGAACTTGGCGGAACGAAAAGATCTGCCAGTGTTAAAGCGAAACGTCCAAAGGTAGAAGACGAATGATTCGAATTTCCTCTTAGCGATTCTCGCCGCACGAACGAACTTGAAAATTACGTCTTTCAGAACGAGTTCAAGTTCAGAGAGACGAGAAAAAAAAAGGGAAAGAGATAGATAGATAGATAGATAGATAGATAGATAGATAGATAGATAAATGAGGAATGAATCTTGTAGTTCAAGATCGATCACAGTTTTCAACTTAGGTACTTATCATAGGGTAATGTAACAGCCAATGCGAGTTCGAAATTGTCCATGATGATCAGTTTGAGTTTAGTTTCACCCTCTGGTTCAACCCTTAGAGACATACGAAAGTATCGTGACCAAACGAAAATAGGGAATAAAGTTGTCTGAGATAGGACAAGGTTTATATTTCTGCACGTCATCGAAAATTCTTTTCTATGTTATCGAACCTTTCCAACGGTTACATCAACCCATGCAGCTTCTTTCTACCTCAATCTATCTCTATCTCTCTCTTTCTCTCTTTATACGTGTGCATATGTTTGTTCGATGAAGATGCTTTTTTACTATCAAGACACTTTGTAATCCGATACTAACACAGTATATTTCATTTAACGATCAACTATAAACAGATATCTACCACAAAATGAAAGTTATATTGTGTATCGTGTAAAATAATATTTTCAAGTTATACGATGTAAAAAATATATAACGTAAGAGTAACATTTCAAATAATTTACTCATAGTAGTATATCTATAGGTACTACGATAAAATAATAATATTATTATAAAGGACGATAAAAAAAAGTTATTGAATCTAGTCGTAACTCGAGTTATTACATCTACCTACAAGCGATAACGTTAAAATTATTGAAGAACTCGGCGTCACAACGTTTATGAATGCAACGTAATTCTTTTGAAAAATCAATAAGAAATCCTTTCAGGAGATAATATTGAAATTAACCGTGCGAAGTGATAGAAGTATCAGTCATGGTGCTTTGATCGTTCATTCGGTAACGTAATCATTAAACATTTTTGATAGAAACGTTACCGAGAGATGAAAGTTCGACAAGTTGTCGTTAAACGTTTTATTTTTTTTCTTTTTTTTTAGTTTTAGTTACGATGGGGATTTCTCAACGTTTTTATCGTCTACCAGGAGGATCGTCGAGGATAACTTTTTTACTGAACATGCACTCTCTCTCTCTCACTCTCTCACTCTTTTCTATTTTCTCTTTTTGTACGTGGTATTTGCATGTTGGACGATTATACAGTTACGAGTAAAAGGTACATTTTTTAGCCCCTATAAAAAGTCCCTGTATCACGATAACATACTATATCTTATTTAAAATACGAACGAGGTATTAAAAGGTACTTCCTAAAGGGCCAAAGCAACCTAACAGAAGAATAGAGTAACTGCTGCGAACGTTTCGGGCAACACGCGTGGCTAGTTGGACTCGTGAACAGTATTATGCAAAGTTCATTAAAACCGAACTCTTGGATGCTCGGTGCACGCTCGCAGGGAACCTCTTCTATGAAACAGTTTTCATTCCCTCTTTTCTTTCCCTCTTCTCTATCTTCTATCTTTTCATTTTGTCTTTCCATCTCTCTATCTCTCATTCTTCCGTATCGTTCTCGAAGTCCAACGAAGAGAGCAACGCTTTAACCATGGCGTTAAACTTGTCTAAGTTTCTCCTTCCACGACCCTTTCCTCATCCCTTTTTCCTCTTCTCCACCATTTCACCGTTCTTTCTAACTCCGTACTGTCGGTCGAGACTAAAAACTTGGGGATAGTCTGTATCTACACTCCATCACTCTGTCTTCTCTCTTCCTCTCTCTCTCTCTCTCTCTCTTCCTTTCTTCTTTCTTTTTTTATTTCTTTTCCTCTTTTACTCTTTATTTTCTTCACAGTGGTTCTATTTTTATCCTCGTATAAACCTCACTACTTCGATCTTATTAGTTTATTTTTCTACTTGTCATTTTCTTGTTTTTTATTTTTATCTAACCCATTGCTGCTTCTTCTTTATCGTATTTTTTCCCACATATTTCCGAATCACGTGCATGCAACAGATATATTTTATACGAACAATGACATTAAACTTCGATTCGACTGATTAAAATCATTTTCTTGTTTTTTTATTTTCCGCCTCATTTCGATTTGTATTCTACCTGCTGAACAATAGAAAAATAACGAACGAATAATAACTTCGAATTTTTTGCGTTAACTTTTCGAACCCTTTTTCGATCGGCCATAAATTCTATTATCTTATGAATAATGAAACTTTTTTATAACTGTTTGATAACGTAATAAAAATATATTCTTATATTTTAACATTCATTTATTACCGTAAAAATACAGAAAAAAAAAAGAAAAAAAAAAAAAAAGACAAAAAAAAGGAGATCGAATATTTTTGCATGTACTTTAAGATTCGAACTTTTAATTATCATTTTGTTCGATGAGTAAATGGTAATCATTAATATCTGCATAATTTTAATCTAGTTTGATAATTTTTGATTTAATTGGAAATTGGTGGTGGCATCGGCACCGTAAGACAATATGTACTTTCTCAACGAACGATGAATATTAAATCGAGTTGTGCGACGGCTCTTCGAAGTCGAACGTTTCGTTTCGCGTAAACGTATATACTTTACCTCAGCAGCTTGCAATTCCATGGATATGTAAAGAAAAAAAAAAAAGAAAAAAAGTGGTAAAAGAGAAATAGAGAAAAGGAAAGGGAAAATCTCTACCACGGTAAAGCATGTAATGTCGGTCGATATTCGAGACATTGATTTACTGTCAAAATGGGAAATCAAACTGGTGTCCGAGAACTATGACCACAAGCCCCAACACGTTTTATAAATATGTTTGTATGCGTTGATGAACGATACTTTCAACACATCGATCATGATATTTCGACTTTTTCGGAGATTAAAAAAAGTTTTAAAGAAAAAATATAATACCTCCGAACACATTGTATTCGTACTTGATATCAAATGAGTTTATATAAAAAACAATGGTTCAAAATCACACGTGAATTTAATTTGAAGTTTCATTTAAAAAAACAAATCGAATCATATTTTTTTTATTAGAAATATTAAATCAAATATTAGGAAATTAATTCGGTAGCTTATTATTAAATTCATTGTATCAAAATCGCAAATTTCTTTTATATATATATAATATAAAAAGATTTAATTAAATTTTTAATTAGATATATTAAATATATTATTAGTAAAGAAAATAATGAATTTTAAAACGTAAGAATCTTTTTAAATACATAATTACACATCGCATGTTTAATTTAATTTTATTAATTCCTATAACTGAGAAGTTTGCGTGTAAACCACACGATTTAATGGTAAAGTGACGAGGGTGAATAGGAATTACGAGGATGAAAATTGGAATTATGGGAATTTCGAGACTGCTAGTGGAGTTCCTGTTAACGTAATAACTCGCAAAGACGCGATTACATCGAGAAAGGAAGGAAGGAAGGAAGGAAGGAAGGAAGGAAGGAAGGAAAGAAGGAAGGAAGGAAGGAAGGAAGGAAGGAAGGAAGGAAGGAAGGAAGGAAGGAAGGAAGGAAAGAAGAGAACGCATTCGTTCTCTTTCTCGTAAAGACATAGTTCACTAAAAGTGGGATTGTGCGAGCATCGAAATACATCTACACTACTCTTTGCGTTAAGGTGCTGGTGCGCAAAATTTAGGACATAGGATCGGGATACATCATTGTTGAGTAAAAAAGAAACACACGGGGTATCAGAGAGAATGTGTTCACGAAACTGTTAACTGTGAAGAACAAAGAAAAACAATGTTATGGAAAAAGAAAGAAAGAAAGAAAGAAAGAAGAAAAATATGAAGTAAGCAAAATGAGGACGTACTATTACGAGACAAAGTAGAACGAAGATGAACGAAGGATGAACAAAGAAGAATACATGAAGAAGAAGAAGAAAAAGAAAAAGAAGAAGAGGATGAGAAAACCGATAGTGAACGATAAACTAGACGAACACATGCATACATGTGTGAATAGTTTTGGCAAGGCTACGAAAATCGTTGAAATCAAACAACGCCGGGATGCTGAATCGAAAACGAAGGATAGAGAATTGGTAAAAAGAAATCAATTTTTTAAAGGGATACAATCCTTCTCTTTCTCTTTCTCTCTCTCTCCTATTTTCTTTAATTTCTTATCGTTTTCTTCGACCAACTGGAATATCACTTTTCAATTAATAATACGACGCCGTGTTTGTGCATTGCAACGAGGATATGTATATTAAATGGCGAGTGGTTTTATCCGAAACCAACTCGACGAGTCAGAATATTAATTAAATCATGAGATCACGAATATGACATTACTCTGGTCGTGTTCCTTTCCTATCTTTTTTTACTTACTTTTACTTTCCTTTTTTTTCTTCATTAACAAACGTTCAGTTGATTTATTCGATTGCAACGTCAAGAATTATTTCCGTCGAGTTTCGTCATTTTTTTTTTACACTCCCTACTGTACATCTTTTTTAGCTTCGAATAAAATATGAATTATCTTGCTTTTTTTCGTTCTCACCGATCGATAACAGGTTATTATTTTCTTATTACATTATCTTACTGAAATACAGAAATTAGAATTTTCTCTTAAATTGTAAAATTTGATAATAGTCCGAACTATATTCGTTCTTCCACATTTTACATGTTTATTTTTCTTCATTACAATATTACATTTAAGCGACAAAGAACGTTGCTTTCCGTTTCCAGACAAAGAGACTTTCAATCTATAAATCTTATATTTCTATATATATACACATACATATGTATGCACATATGTATAGATACATAATGTATCAAACCACGAAGGAGTATCGTAATCTAATATCTTTTTCAAGCATGACCCTTAGTATCTCAAGAGACTGAAATTGATTTCTATGCGGACTTTCTTCTGCTCCTTCGATCTCCCAGATGACACGTAGACGCGAGTTGAGAGAAAGTTTTCTCTTGTACATAAGAGGGAGGGAGGGGGGAAAAAAAGGACAGGCAAAGAAAGAAAAAGTTTAGTAATCTATCGTGGAAACGTATTCATCGAATCAACCTTTTGATATACCTTACGTTTAGGTAATATTATTTTAATATCACTATGATATATAAAATTGTATTGAAATATTTTTCATGTTATTATTTATCGTCTTAAATAATTCCAATAGAAAATTTACAGTTTTTTCCTTTTTTTTTTTTATTAAATATATTTTTAATAATCAACTTACGGATTTCTTAGATTTATAATCGAGGATTGAAATGAAAATAAATAAGACGAATATAACGGAAGGTAAAAGGACTCGTATTCTTTGTTTTGTTCAATTAATTCACTATTCAGCAACGAGAGCTTAATTATAGTTTAATTAAAATCCTCGCTAGCTAACTGAGGATAAGTTTGAGAAGTTAATTCCCGCAGAGAGTCGACGATACTTTCATATTAGCGTAGCACGATGCTTTCTCTCTCTCTCTCTCTCTCTCTCTCTTTCTCTCTATCTCTCTTTTTCTATATCTAACGAAGAAAATAAGTTAATTATATTACAGCAATGCGAGTTGCGTTTCCATTTCTTTTAGTTATCGTACGCACGATTCAGGAAAGCTTTTAAATTTTCTTTCAGTAAACCACGAGGATCCGTAAGTTTGCAAATTGCAGTAGGTATATTCGATTTTCTCTAAGTCTGACCATACTCGGCAACTACTACTTTGAAACGTGACTACTCTTTCGTGTGTTTATCACAAGAGAAATAAAAATATTTATTAGAATTTCAGGATATGAGAGAGTGCTCAACGTTAATTTATGCACCATTTAAAGCTGGTACTCCAATTAATTAATTTTAATATTATAAGAAGCTTACATATATATATATATAATACTTTAAGGCAAAAAACAAATATCTCTTATTTTTACGATACCAACATACATATATTAGTAGATATTTTTTTCTCTCCTAACTGCCGTTTCTTTATTTTTACGATACCAACATACATATATTAGTAGATATTTTTTTCTCTCCTAACTGCCGTTTCTTTGTTCTCTTTTATACCGTTAACGCGTACCTTTAAGAGCAAGCGAGAAAAGTGATAATTTTCCGGTATAAGCGAAGTTACGCGATACCTGGCACCGCATTGCGGAGTAATACCGTGAGCATTATGGTATTCCTGGCTATAAACCAAGCCCCGAGTGTGTATATGTAACGTATGAAACATGTCTCGTGGTTTTTCGCACCTTCTTTTTCTAAGTATTTACTGCTACCGTTTTGTCTTTTTCTATATTATTTTTTTTTTTTTTAAAGATTCCTTAACGTAATAACCATTCGTTCGTAATAAAAAAAAAAAAATAGAAAAATATCATCAAAATATAACGCGTGATCAATAATAAGAACAAATTTTTGATTTATCATTTCTTATTGTATATACAAAAATGTTCTCATTTGTATGATAAAACACGTATACGCGTATACGCGTTTGCGTGTATGTAAATATACGCGCGTATTTCAATGGCCCAAATCAGCATGATCAGTGTAATAACATTCGTTCGTAATAAAAAAAAAATAGAAAAATATCATCGAAATATTATAACGCGTGATCAATAATAAGAACAAATTTTTGATTATTTGTATATACAAAAATGTTCTCATTTGTATGATAAAACACGTATACGCGTATACGTGTTTGCGTGTATGTAAGTATACGCGCGTATTTCAATGGACCAAATCAGCATGATCAATCCATCTGGAGAAACGCATACGTGGTGACACAAGAACGATGGTTGTTTCAGATGACGGAAACGTCAAAGCCGCGGTACGTGAACCGCAGGAGCGGGGAGAGATAAGGAAGGTGAACGGCATCACGCCGAGCAGTCATGTGCAGTGTCATGTGGCTCCTTCGGCTGCTGACAACTTGCTGCCTCGCACTTCTATCAGCGTCTGATTTACGCACAGGTACGTTCAATTCCATTGTTTCCATTCAAGGTATTATTATCTATTCAGTATACCTCGCATACCACTATGTAAATTTAATTATATCATATCGCAACACATTACTTATATTATATTATATTATCATTTTAAATTAATTGGAAATGTTTATTTTTTTTTTCTTATTTTAAATACAAGTAATTATATAATAACAATCGAGGGGGGGGGGCTAGGGGAGGAGGAGATAATATTTATTTGTAAAAATAATTGTTCGCAAGGATTAAATGTCTTTCATCGATTTGCAGGATGTTTTGAATTTCGTTTAAAAAAAAAAAAAAAATGCCAAGTGATTTTAATTTTTCGATGATATGAATGTGGAAAAAATATTCGTTCAATTTAATATTTCGTATTTTTTTGTTTGTTTGAGTTCTCTCCATTTAATGTAAACTCGACAACGAAAGCTCAGTATGTTACGTTTATTCGGTAATAATGCACCCTCGAATAATCCAACGCGTTGCACGAATAGCCATATTGTTATTCTATTGGTTCGAATAGAATCGTTCATGAAGAGACCGAGGAAGCATGAAATCCACATCGTGGTCATTGTGCTCCGGAATACCTGTGCTTACAGATTTAACCTAATTATTTGTGTCAGTGTACGATACGTACGCGCATGCCGCTTTAGGATAATAATAATAATAATACTAATAATAATAATACTGATAATAATAATAATAACAACAACTCGAACTATGATTCTCTATTTAGTGTTCGTTGCACTTTCCGAGTCGTCTTAAGAATAAATACCCTCGAGCTCGAATGCGTATAGAATAAAGCGGATATACCCTTTCAACGGAGTTAAATTTGCTAGTTTGCATGGTGAAATATTTCGTTATTCTATCGATGATTATAAATAAGTTTACGTTAACAATAATGCATTCTAAAAACTTTTAACTTAAAAATAAACCTACTATACATATATATCGAATAGTTCATTCAATTCGACGGTCATCCTTGATATATGTTTTTACGTAAATACAATACATATGTGGATAAAATAAATATAAGGCATCGAAAAAATTGGAAAATTGTAATTTCATCGAGGTAAATAATTCGTTTGTTTTTTTTGTTCTTTTCTTTTTTGTTTTTGAACGTTTTTAATTGATCGAACGAAACAAAACACGTTTCGTGTATATTTAAATACAAATAGAATGAATGCGTTGGAATAGAAGAGGAATGAAAATAATAACGGGGAGAATGAGGGGGTGTTATCCTTCTCTTTCTCTCTCTCTCTCCCTCTCTTCTTCTTCTCTCTGTTCCTCTTTCTTTTCGTCTGTCTATCGTTTTAGTCGAAGGCAGTTCAATTATCGCATGCAAAGGAGTTCTATTTATATTCTGCTGTACCCTTGGTGTAATTCGATTTACCGTATGCACGATCCCGGATGATTCGTAGACCGCGAACATCCACAGACCGTATGAGGGAACACTATGTTCCTATATCTAGGACGATGCAAATATCGCGTCAAAATGATAACAATGTGCCAGGAATTTCGAACGCTCCCAACTGCAACGAGTTATGGCACCGTAATGTCGACAGCCATTAAAGATCCCATCGATTATTTCGGTGATCTTAACCATGCGACATTGATAGTTAGTTCGTCCAAAATTTATCATACGAAAATTTGAGATCGATATAATTTAGCAAATTAATTTACTTTATGTTCTCGTAGAATGTGTTCATTCAATATAAGAACAAAATAGAAAAAGTTAAATTAACAAGCAACTAAATTGATTCGATTAATTTTCATAAAAATACATTTATCGTTTAAATAATTTGAAAAGAAAAGAAAAAAAATCACGTGTGAATATAAGAATAGGTTATTAGAAATAATCAATATCGGTGGTTCTGTACATTATACACTTAAACTATACCTATACCTATAGAAAAATGGTTTCCATCGTTGATGAATTTGTCGAACCGATTAAAATTCTGACATAGCGTTTAACAGTAAGGAGGTTAGAGCTCTCTTCGTGGTAACCCGTTATCCATCGACATTGAATCACAAGAACGTTCGATCGAAATGATTAATCAGCGTCAGCATGTACGAAGATCCTATCGGAAGTGCCAAATTCTGAGGATAGGCGAGCCTCTGTCTGTGTGTTAGCTCGTTACTAACAGGCTCAGCCATTAAATTCCAAACAGCCCAGAATCATAACGTTTAGCTGAAGCCTAAAGCGTTCCGTTTGATTAGCCAATGAATCTCGTGAAAATGACGCGCAACAAGGTACGAAACTACCGAGGTCGTTCATTTCATCAACGTTTTCAGCACCAATGTGAACCTTCGTATTGTTCGGAATAACTACGAGTCATCTAACACGCTCAATCCGTAATTAGAAATTTGTACTTGCTTATGAACGAATATAACGAGTTATTAATTTCATTTAAAAAAAGCACACACAAAAAAGAAAAGCTTTAAGTGAAGAGAATAATAAATATTTAGAAAAACGCATGCGTTATCGCAATGAATTTTATATTATTTTAATATATATTATAAAAAAAGAGAAATGAGATTCTCTCTCAGTATTCCCGCTTGCATCCATTAATTCAATTTTGTTTTTAAAAATCAAGACAAAATGAAAATAAACGTTTGGATGGTAATAAATTCGGTGAACGCAATTAACAACGTGATCCATAAAAAATCACGATCTTCCAATAAACCTTTTTACATGTAGCACACTTCGCATACCTTCACGTACAATGTTCATTTTATTAAGCGGATTTATTAAAATTGAACGTATATAAATGTGTGTACGCGTATATCGTACGTACCTAACACACATGAATTAAATTCTCAAGCAATGCGATTAAACGTTGCCAACGACAATGCATAGTGTTGTACATATGAAACGTTGAAGCGAATCTGAGGAATCTCTTAGTATCGTTCACCGATGACGATGATACGTATACTTCAGTAGTATTAGTTACATCATGCGAATACGTTCGAAGCTATGGTAACGTCGTTAAGAAGATATACGCGTACCTTCGTGTAAAGACCGGGATGTGATTTTCTTCGGTAAAGTAAGATTTATTCGTGAAACACACCGGTGAGAAAATTTAAGGAAATATTATACTTAGAAGTTCGCGAAGATACTGCTTCTAAAATATCTATCTATAATACATGCACAAGTATAATGACTACGGTGACCATTACTTTTTAAAGAAAAATATAATACAAAAGAAATGAAATTATTAAATTATATTGCTAGATATATCTCCCTAGCTTTTTATATAATATGAAAATTTATTCAAATATGTTGGACTAAGAGACTGGACCAAAAAAAGGTTTAACTTAATATGAATATTTATTTTACCTTTTACACAATATTAAAATTCTATTTTACAATAATAAAACTATGAGAGAAAGTATTTGAAAACTTAACTTTGTTCACAAAAAATATATTTAAACCAGTTTAATTAAAATAATTTGAATACTTTACAGTACTCTCTGTTTTTTTTTTTTTTTTTTTAAAGAGATTAATTTTGGTTTTTAAATACTCCTTGAATTTTAAATAATATATCTTGTAATTACATTTTGCGTAATTAAATGTGATTTTACCGTCACGACTTTCGGATGAATTTTTTTGTATGTTCACATATTATTTAATACAGAAAACAATCTTTTTGTAGGTTCGTTAGACACTGGTAAACATATAAAATTTTATCATTAAACCGAATTTTCATTATAATATAATACGTTTTCTTTTTAAATATATAATAAAGTCTTAAATGAACTACGAATGGTCAACGTAGTAAAATAGAATCTATTTAAATTATTAAAAATAAACTATTTCAATTTTTTGAAAATATACGAACTATCGACAATTGACGAGTTAGAATCGTGGATTTACGAAATGCAATTCGAATAAATAGAAATTCTATTTGCTAGATACGATATGCTTAATACGTTATAAAATTTGATATCGCCATTTTATTTGGGGAAATAAAGTTTTCAAGAAGCAAATAAAATTGATCGAAGAAACGAGTATTCTCATCGGGTTGAATCATCGATACTGAATCACTATTATATATAGAAATAATGGAAAGAAAAAAAAAAACGATGTTATAATTCGATTGTTATGTAAAAAAGAAAACAAAGCACAACAAAATTACACGATAAATTGTATTTATTTGAAATTAAATGACTATTAAAATAAATTTGAAGATTTACGTTTTACAAATATATTTGATATCAACGTCTGATTTTCTTTAGAGGGAAGAATAGAAATACGAGAAAGGGACTATAACAATTAGTAACATTTCTTGAATTGTGTTTACGCTCGAAATGGCATATGTTAACGCCTGAGCGCTTTGACTTTCAAGTCTGCTGTGAATAACGTCGTGCAAAGAGCTGAAGTAACACAAGCCAGCAGAATTAAATGCGTAGAACAGCGAATAGTGCAATTGCTTCGAGAAAAGCTCTGACGTATACCAGGTTGGTACGTACCTTCCTTGTCGTTTTCATCTCGTACTCAATAGCGAACGAGAATGCTCGTTCGTTCCTCGAAACGTGCAATGCAAATCTACTTTTTACGTCATCGTAAAAAGAAAAAAAGAAAAAAGAAAATACTGCATCACAATAATAGCCTCGTAAAAATGAAGAATCGTTTAACGAGTACGATCAAACATCCGAACCCTTCCTTTTTGTTTGCTTTTCTTTTTTTAGCGATTTGAGTTATCAAAAATCGTTTACGATTGCTACGAAAAGATAAAAAATAAATGGAAGAAGAAGAAGGGGAAAAAAAAAGTAAATGATTTAAAACACGAATTCCAGATAATGTTGAAATTGTTTTTCGTATTTTAGATAAAACATCCGATACAAAATCGTAGTACCATTAATCGTTGTTCCAATTTCTCGTAAATCTATTTTCGTTAGGATAAATATTGCTTTGTGGTTTAAAAAGAAACGTTTCAAATATGACTTTGGTGATATTTAAAGTAAAAGTGATAAGAAAAAAAAATATAAAAAGGAATAAAGAAGAGGAAGAAGAAGATGCTTGAAGCGATATCGAGTAGATACTTTGCATGATAAAGGAATCGATCAAGATCAATAAGATAGCGTTTTCTTATTTTATTCTATGGAAAAGCTATCTTCAAGCTTTAAGCTCACTTTCCCGTAAACATCACTTCCTATCGGAATATTCACGAAGGAAATGTTTAAAACTCGTTGAAACGTACAGTTTTCTACAGTCCTCTCCACTCTCTAAAAAAAAAAAAAATCATTTCAATGTATAAAATATACGTTCCTACTAATTCAACAATTCGTATTTCATCCGATATCGATCTTTATTCATTATTGTATAATTTATTAGACAATATTACATAACGTAAAGGGACGACGAAACATAATGAATTCTCGTTTGCGGTTACGTCGTCATATAGAAATTCGCGGAACAAATAGCAATCAGTTTGAAACCGCTAGGAAATTTATTCCAAAGTAAATCGGTATGAAGAGAGAATGAGAGAGAGAGAGAGATAGAGATAGAGAGATAAAGAAAGACATATATATATTTACATTACATAACATTGACTTTAACAATTGTAAATTAAAATAGCGATCTACCGAATGTAAGTAACATCTTGCTTTCTTTATCACACGCTATTAATCTTTCTCTTCTCTTACCTCGAGTGTTTCACTTTCTATCTCTTCTCTTCCTCCCTCTCGTTCTATCACTTTCAGAATTCCTTTCGTCGTTGCTTTTACCCTTAATCCATTTCATCGAGCTAGCTAGAATACGCGCGAGAGTTCAGTGAACAGAGCTAGCTAGCTAGCTTGCAAGCTACAAACCTACCTACCTAGCTAGCTATTCGAATAGAAACGACCAAGTCTCACGGGGGTGATTCGTCGCGGAGATATTTCTACGGATTTTCGCACAAACGTTCGTTCGCATCGATTCTCTTCGAGCGTTCGTTAAATTGGATCATGTTGGTGATGACGCGCGTTCGAGTAAAGAGACCGGGAATAGTCTCGAAGTAAGGGAATAAAGTAGCTTTAGAAAGCTTTTTATTTGTCTAGAAAAATAACGCGCACCGCACCTTTTTCTTCATTATTTTTTTCTTTTTTAGATTTATTTCTCTTACAATTTATTGCTTGAGGATAGATTTTTTTTATATCATCGAGATGAGATAAGCGTTCAAATGTATTGGAGATATCATCAAATAGAAATATTTTATTTTAATAACAATATAATTGTGCCGTTTATTTTGAAAGTGGCATAAGTCACATTTATTTTCTTTTTTTTTTTATTGAAAATGAAAAGATACCGGTTCAGTTGTAATTAGTGTTGCCATTAACTCGTTTTTTTTTTTTTGAAAAAGTCACTTATGCCACTTTCAAAATAAACGGCTCAATTATAAGACACACTTGTCATTAAATCATATCGCAATCAATTTTTAATCAATGCAAACAATTTGAATTTAAAAAAGAACACTGATACTAATATAAATATTGTTACTACTATTTCTTTTTCTTCTT
>NW_014569554.1:1706851-1721920 GCF_001313835.1 Polistes canadensis
GAAAAAGATAAAGAAGAATGTTGAGGAAGGGCGGGGAAAGAGAGGAGGGGGAAATTTGATCGAAAAAAAAGTACGAGGACGAAGGTGGAAAATAAGAAATGAAGAAAGAAGAAGAAGAAGAATGAAAAAAATGTTTCCCTTGTCGTTTTTCCAAGGAAAAAGAAAAATTTCACGCTTTGTGACACATTTGGATCTTTTCTTTTTTTTACTATTCTCTTCCTTCTTTATATCTCTTTCTTTTCTATTCTCTGCTACCCTTTACCCTTATCTTCTCGTCTGACGTGTCTACTGTAATACGCATAATTTATTTCGCGCTAGCACAATCTCACGAAAATCGTTAAACTCGCGAGAGAAGCGAGAGTTCCGTAATCCTATACGTACTCGTAGATATAAATATATATATATATATATATATATCGAGAGAGAGAGAGAGAGAGAAAGAGAAAGAGAGTACCTCAATTTTGATTCGTTCTTTTGGCATACTTATTACGAAACCTGTTCACGTGCGTGCCATATCACGTGAAATCGTCTGATCTACTTTTCCGATCGTGATGGATGAAGAAAAAAAGGAAGGATAACATCGTCGAATAATAAATAAATGAAAATATTCGTTTCATTTGAAATTAATACGCGTTCGCGTAATTATAAATGATATATACACGATAGTAAATGTAACAAAATAAAAAAGGGACAAACTTTATTGAAAAAAAAAAGGATGCAGTATTTTACAAACAAAATTGTGTTGAACAATATGATAATAATAAGAAATGTAACATCGTAACGTGTAACACATCGTTCGCGCGTATTGAAAATCATCTTACGTATCAAAAAAAAGAAAGCCATGACTAATATTCTCTCGAATTCCACCTTGACACCTTCCTTACCCCCAGCACGAACAGAATGTCACTTGGAGTCGCGAAGTCGTAAATGGAGTCGTTCGAAGCGATGACGTGGGGGTGAGGGGAGGGGGGATACGACGAGTATCGCGATAAGGCACGCAGCAAATGTCTCCGATCAAGTTCGAAGGGTTCGAATCGATATTCAACGTGCTTACGATAGGAAAACGATGCGAATCTTATTTTTGACGTATCGAATATTACGTATAATAAATCATAGAAATGAAAAGTAAAAAAGAAAATAAAGGAAAATGCAATTTATACACACGTACGAAAATCTTGGATAGAATTTTTGGTTAAATTTATTTCCTCCTCCACCTCCCCCGTTTTATCGAAGAATTTTAATATTTTCTGTATATATATATATATATTGTTAACATAATAATTATTGGATTTTTGTACAGATTTACCTTTGTCAACGGATCAAATATCAACGAGAGCAACGACAACGGCAAAGCGATCGATGCCAACAGATGCACCGATGCTAAATTACATATTCGATGCACATAGCACCTTGAATAAGCATCAACATCACCACGATCATCGTTGGGGTCCTCACTTCGAGGGTGAAAGTTCAGCGAAAAATCTGACCATTCAAGCTGGCGCCAACGTTATTCTCGATTGCAAGATATCATTGTTACAGGATAAAACGGTATGTACGTTTAAATTTTAAACTTCGATCCTATATGCGATTAATCTCTTATCGTTAAATCGAATAATAATTTCACGTTAAATGTTTTAAGCTACGTTTATCGATTATTAATAATAAATATTAAGTATTTATTATATGATAGAATAATTACTATGGATTAGTTATTTAATGACACAATAATATCTTTACAAATTCCTCGATTATCTAATCGCTTGTAAAAGGGTTAATAAACGTAACACGAGACGTATTTTAGCTGTCTAAACGTTATAACGTTTCAATGAGACACGTTATGATACAGGGTGAGAGCAAATATGTGTAGAAGGAAATTCCGAGAAAATCTACGCCTTATGAATATGTAATGGCAGTGTTGGCAAACGAATAAATTAATAAAAGCACGAGAGATGGAAAGAGATATAGAAAGAGAAAAAGGGCAAATGAAAATTGTATAAATGTAGAAATTAGTTTAATTTGTGAAAATCATCATAGATAAATCAAATATTGTACTTTTACAATGAACTCACAATCAGTAAGTAGGATCGTTAAAACGCGTCAATAAAATATTCTATGCCAGAGTGCGATGAGTTAATTTCCTTTTTTTCACGTTTTAGATCGTATATAGATAGTAATTCTTTAAATCGAACTTTATGTGCCAAGTAAATCTCACAGTCTGGTTTTCTCGAAGAACCAACAACTCCGTGCCGAGCACGAACGTATTTGTCTTTCCTTCGACGAGTCATTTAGAATTCTGTCCTCCTTCTTCCCGCGTCGTCCTGTTTGTACATCACGTCGCACGTCAATACGGCCACAATCGGGCCGCATTTTCCCATCCGCGGTATAGTGGTACGAGACAGAAAGGATACATACGAAAAGTCGGGCAATCGCATTTCGCAATACCTTAATACAAGAATGCAACTGACATGTATAAACATATAGATACGCGACACACGGTATACCCCAAATGCATTTGATCACTAACGAAATTTCTCCTACTACTATACCACTTAAAATATCAAAATCATTGTATAATCTCGAATCATTAAACAACGAACCATCATTCCGCATTCTCATTGAATACCGAACATTTTCGTTTTTCTATATCAAATGTAAATCTATCAGATGTAAGAGAGAACCAAATATTGTAGATAAAAAGTGTGATAATTGATTGAAATTATTGATCGAATAACTGGGAAAAACGAGTACGTACGGTTTGATGTTACGGCTTAATTAGTTATTAAATTATTTCACCTATGTATTTTTTATTTTAAAGTAAAATATTTGATTCCCTTTACTCTGTATCAATTTTGTTCACATCTGTTCTAGATTATATTCGATAATTAAAAAAGTGTCGAGGTAAAAACGATCGTTTCCTTTAGATATGTTAGTTTTTCCATCGAGTGACTGACGGTTCCGCACCTAACAAGCTCACGACTTTCATTCAATTTCAAAAGAGTCGTTTGAAAATTTCGTTGGCTTAGTCAGCGTGTTCAAAGGGTCAAGGGAAATTCTCTGAGAAGTAACGTCAACTTACGAAGAGTATTTCCGTCTAGCTTGTCACCTTTCTTACCATTCTGTGTTCCGTTTAACAAGCAGCCTCCTCCTCTTCGTTTCCACAAATTTTCAAATTTTCAATTTGCTTTTACCAAAGGGAGTCACTTCTAAAATAGATACTTATCTCTTTCTCTATTTTTCCTTTTTTCGAGAGAGAGAGAGAGAGAGAGAAATTTCTTTTTGCTTAGTATCGAACCAGTAAGTAATTTGCTTTGGAAATACCGATGACATAATAACGATAAGCGAGAATAGTTTGGCAAAGCAGTATAAGTACATCTTGTCTGTTACTTCGTCGATATCGTCAAAGAAGCCCTTTGATGGTTCGTGTCCGATGGAATCCTTAATAGACCTTCCATCAAATATTTCCTTTAATAATCGAGAACCAATGTTATTACCAACTATCACAAATACATATTGCGTGTACCGAGTTAATTTACATCAACCGAGACCTCGTTCGCTATTAGCATAATACTAATTACGGTTACTACTAACCATCTGATTGAAGAATCCAATTTCTCCTCGCGGCTGTATCCTAAACGGGATTGTGCAAATTCCTAATTACATATAATTATAATTTTATCGTATATGGAAACGTCATATGAACTGTTTTTACCATAAGTAAATATCCCCCCCCCATCCCTCCTTCGAATCATTAATATAAGATTTATTAATTATATTATAATTATTGTACCAAATATTTTGCGAAGCTGAGAAAAGTCCGTGCACGCCAATAAATAAAAGAAAAAAAAAAAAAAAACAAAAATAACGTCAAACTCTGTGTAAGTAAAAACGATGTGACATTTTAATGATCAGTAAAAAGAAGAAAAAAAATCGTAACTAAGTACGAAGTTTGAGAAAAAGAAAAAAATACGGAAGAGTCGTGCATTAGGATGGGTAACTTCCAACGATAATTTACATAATTTGATGATTACGAGTGCACGATATGTTCAGTATATCAAAGAGTTACCGCTTTTACTGCTAATGGTTATGATCCTCTAGAACGTATCCATTCTCCCGTTCGAAATGCTAAAACGTCGAGAAACCCTGAACCACCATCATCGCTACCCACTTCGTTCGGTTATGAATATATCCTGAAAACGGAGCACTTTACTGAACTCTGACCTCTCACCCTCGTCTTTCTCACTTACACTTTTACTTTTACTTTCTCTCTCTCTCTCTCTCTCTCTCTTTCTCTCTCCCTATCTCTGTCTCTCGTGTTTCAGAGGAATATGGACAATTAATATCATTTCTGTTAGTGTTACTACTTAACGACATTATCTGTATGCGATTATCATCTATGTAGAATTAATTTTAGTGTCTATCAAAGATCATCACACTTATTGCGTGCCTGTCATACGATCGATATAAATACAATACATTTCCACCATAAGACAAAATTCATATAGACATATTTCATCGTAAATTTCTCAAATAAATATAAACGAATCGTATAACGATCAGTCTGTGTTAAAACGTTTTTACAATTTTCAACTTTCATGTGATATAATAATTGATGGATAATGAATAACGAATGATGAATGGGAATGATGGATAGAGTATAAAAAGTTGTGCGTTTTGTTGCTATTATATGCCGGGAGTATCGTTAAACGATTAACCGGTCAGATAGGTATATGCGATTTTAAAAGGTGCCTTCAATTTTTTTTTTATATTCGATATATATATATATACGGTTACGTTGGATACTTTTTTAATTGGATAACGTTTACAATCCAAATGTTCTTCCCTTTTTTCAAATATATAAATATAATCGAAATAATTAGGAGACAAAAAATATACATGTAGATCAAACAAATTCAATATACAAAAGAAATATTTTACATTTTACAGTTATATAAAAATTGTTCATTGTTATATTTAACGAACATTCAACATCCATTGATTATCATTAGCCGATCATAAATCAATCAAATTAAACCATATAACATGTAGAAAGTATTGAAAAGCTCATAGATATGGATCGCGTAGAAAGTTATTTTGCAATAGTTATTTTATGGGATGGCAGAAAGGTGAAACGAGAGGTAACACCGATTACAAGGTGTAACCCTGGGTGGAACGTGTGTGGCTATACACAACGCACGAATCTCGGTTGGGCAGATAATACCGGTATACCTCGTAGATATCCATGTAGAAGATGTACGATATCGCGTGCATTTAATGGAGTTACTCGGAAACACACTATCCAATTCCAATTACGCGGATAAACTGCATACTCTGTCCTACGCTTTTGCCCAACCTTCTCTCTCTCTCTCTCTCTATCTCTCTCTAACGCGACACCTTCCAATCGGTTCGTTCTCTATCCAACGTCCCCCACCCCCACCCCCTCGTCCCCCCAAACATTCAGATAAACTTTCGACCATGTTCAAAATTATGCTTTTACGTTGCGATCGAACGTTACAGATCGCGTTTAAAAAGAGTACTACTATGGTTATCTATTTGTATAACGAAGTGTCATGTTTTCTGTCAAAAGAGAAAGAAAGAGAGAGAGAGAGAGAAATAATATAAATATAGGAATTGAATGTATGCATGCATGTACGCGAGTAGTTCTCAAAAATATTGACTTCAATCGTTCGAAGAATATCAACGAAGCTTTACGCACCTGTTGATATTTTCACCTGCTATCTATTTACTTCCAACACGCAACTTTGATTATTTTACTTATTAAAATATTCCTTTTTTTTCTTTTTTTTTTTCTTTTTAATCAATTTTCACAACGAAAATAATCCATCCTTTTGAATATTCACGAGAAGTGGATTCTTATTGTTACATAAAAATAAAATGAATTTGTTTTTTGTCGTTTACAGGTATCCTGGGTAAGGAGACAGGATAACGGTGAAAAAATGAATTTATTGACAGTCGGTCGTCAGACGTATACAGGTGATTCAAGGTACACCATCGAATTTCAATATCCGGACAATTGGCGTTTACAAATAAAAAGCGTGAACAGTAGCGATGAGGGTCAATATGAATGTCAGATCAGCACCTTTCCGCCAAAGTTTATTCTCGTAAACTTGCACATCAACGGTAAGCATCTCATATTCTATACTACAAAGGATACTATTATCTGTATTTTTACGATACACAAGGTATATATGTAACACCACGTATCCTACCAACACATCACATAATATATTGTTTACATTCGTACGAGTGAATATAAAACACGAACGAGTCCCTTTGATGTCAGTCAATCTTGCTAGCTAGCTTCGAAGCGTCGAACACGTGTCCTGTATCAATTCAATATGGTTATATATAAAAAGGTATATAACTTTGAATATATTTTTATTTAGTTTCTTTCTTTTTTTTTTTTTTTTTCCTTTTTTCGTTTTTCGTTTGTTACATTTTCCTTTGTATCATCGATACACCTATGCAAGCATATATGTACGTAGTATTACGTTGCTAAGAGAATAAGCTCGACGAAACCTTTTGAAAAACCTACAATTTCATTGTGTATACCCACCTACCTATTCTATTCTATCCTATATCTATCTATCTCTTTCTCTCTCTTTCTCTTTCATTTTCTACGAAATAGAAGCTGTATTTTGTTCCACTTGCTCCTACGATCTTACAATCTTTTTCTTTCTCTATCTCTCTCTCTCTCTCTCTATCTCTCTTCAACACTTCTCTCTTTTTCGTGTACCTTTTATCGTTTTTAAACGATAACAATGTTTCTCTCGCGAATAAGCTCTGCAAGACATTTCGTTGGAGAATCTTCTTTCCTTTTATGCACCGATTACCATCCTCATTACCGCATTACTATGCTCTACGGTTTAGAAACCCGTTGAAGATCGTTCCGAACGATTTTCCTGCGAAAACGGTATGGTCTTTTTTCCCTTAATACGCTACAATTTTTCCCCCCCCCTTTCGAATCGTTCATTTCGAGAGAATAAGAAAAAAGTAAAAAGAAAAAGGGAATCTCGAATGAGGTGGTTCTATATGAAATTGAGCTTAATGTAATTACATTCGATACGAGAGACCTCTTGACATTAAAAGTACCTTGTATATATAGTTATATATTTAATAATAAATAACTCATTTCTATTTAAATTTTACGAGTATATTTTAATTACTGTTATTGCAATTATTGTAGTTATTTTCTTTTTCTTCGATAATATTCAAATATCAAATGAATTCGTAATGAAATGATAAAATAGCGTATTAAAATTTGAGTGGGGGGAGGGGGTGGTGGCGGTGGGTAGGGGGTTGAAAAGTAAAGAAGAAAAAAAAAAAAAGGAAAAATGTAAAATATCGTTGGAAGTTACGGAACGAAAGAAATTCGCAAAATGTAGCCAATCGAAATGAAAGAGATCTCACGGTGATATTCCTGTCTATTAGATTAGTAGGAGAGAATAAAACGTAGAATGAGAGAAAGAATAGCGGAATGAAGGAGAGAATGGAAGAGAGGAGAGATAAAGAGAGAGAGAGAGATAGTTCTGGTATTCCGCTAGCGATCGAACAAATTGCCTTCGTTCGCAAAGTCCTCGGTAGTAGGAAGAGACCGGTTAGATAGAATAATTGAAGGCGAAGTGGCATAGTTGAAATGGACGGAGAGTGCCGGTGAGCCGACTATTCGATGAGACTTTGTGAACGAAAACGGAAGAAAGTTAGTTTCGTCGATTCGCAAAAGAGAATTGGATAGGATTAATGTCTTCTGTCAAGCCTGTGTGTACTGTACAATTTCGTGGTTACGTAAGAAACTTGATATGGTTTTAGAAGAAGAACTCTGCTTAAAATGTAACCGGAATAGTGGACAACTAGTGTAATTCGTTATGTGTGTGTTTGAAATTGTCCGATGTCAATTTGTAATTTATTTAAATAGTTTTTTTGTAAGAAATAAACTAAACGTCGTTATTTAAGTGTATCCTTGTTAAACAAAATTATTTTCTGACATCAATTTTTCACAAACTGTTTAGAAATATTAATTTCACTTTTATTTGAATGAATTATTTTCAAATTGAAGTATCTCGTTTAAACCCAGGAAAATTTCTAAAGGAAATTAACGTAATCGTTTAAATTATTAATAGTAGCAATATAATCAGCTCGTAATATCTCATAGAGAATAGCTCTATTAATTTTATAATGGCAGTTAGGTGTGCCATGCCTAACATTCAAGTTGTTGAAGAGATTAGGAACGATTTAACAGGATTATTCATTTCTGCAATTCGTCAAAACTAGTTATGGGCGTTAATGTTTCGACCACGGGCCGTCAATACCCACTCAGGAATTTCAGTTTGCTCCAGTTTCCGTCCAACGGACCTATCTTCAAGTAGCAGCAAATACTTGTCGTGCTACCGACAAACCGTCGAGCAAACTTCTATAACAACGTCACCCTCGTAAATTCATTCTGAGGCATTCCGTAAACGTTAGAATAACGATAGGGGGGGTGTAAACTTAGAAATAATATTTTACTTTCTTATAATTATTTTTATTTTTTTATATCATATTATACTCTCTCAATGTGTAAATCAAATTTAATGGGGGGAACGTATTTTTCATTCTTTTTCAAAAGCGTCGCTTAATTTTACAATATTTTCGTTTTCCTTAAGTAGAACAAATAAATCTCAACATTCGTAATTTGAATGGACTGATAATAATCATACTTAAGATTTTCGAAAAATAAAAGTTATGATTGAAAAACTTGATGCCATGATATTCGTAGTACACAGCTAATGAGCAAATCAAGCGATTATCATTTTGTTGTTTTTTTATAATAAATACGAACGTATTTCACGCGAGAACGTAGACATAAATTCGTAAAGAGATTGGACGAAAAATTTCTATAGGTAAAATTTTGTTCGAATTTCGCGAGAGAAACTTATTATTCGCGATTTCGACGAAATGTCTTTCAGAGAACAAAATTCTATCGGATCTTTTTTATTTTCTCATCTTTCTCTCGAGACGCTTTTAATTTATCAAGTAGACGAAATAAAGAAAATTGTGTTCAACTAATTTAACGCGAGAACAAAAATAAATATCTCGTATATTTCATTCGCATCCGAATATTCATATAATCTATGGAGCTAATTTTTTTTTTCTTTTCTTTTTTTTTTTTCTTTCTTTTTTGAACTAGATTAAACAAGAATAAATACATATTTAGAAAAAGTCGTATTTATATATATATATACTTTCCTTCTTGTTTCCTCGATCGACAAAGTTAATTTCCTACTACTAAAAAGAAACTTTCATAACGGAAAGGTCGAGAGCATAAACGTTTTGTTTTTTTTAGAAAAGGAATTATGACACCTTCTTCGTAAACTTTCAGAAGATTCTTTCGTAACTTTCCCTTCCCACCCCTCTCTCTCTCTCTCTCTCTCTCTCTCTCTCTCTCTCTCTCTCTCTCTCTCTGTCCCTCTATCTTTCTCTCTCTTATTCAACTAAACGATATACTTTGAAAAATCCATTTCGTGTTGCTTATCTCATGGGAATTTGCCACGAGTTTGTTCCGACGAGAAAATTTATATTATTAACTTTCTGCAGTATATTTGCGTAATGAAAAAATTACTTGAGAACTGTTCGCAGCATCTATTTCTATTATTCAATGAAACGACGCTCGTGAACGAGGACGAAAAGAATTTTTTTACTTAAAAATAAAAAAAGGAAAAAGAAAAAAATTTTAGGTGTATGTTAGAAAAGAAAAAAAAAAAAAAAAGAAAAAAATAAGAAATAATGTATCGATATATCCTTATTTATATGCCAATAGAAATTGGTATAATTTACGATCACGAGTGTTGATCCAGGTGTAATACGAAATCGATGAATGTTATCGTTATATCCGAGAATTCGTTCAGACATGTTCAGCCGAAGGATTTGAGAAAGGATCCCGGTCAGATAATCTTCTCGAAACTACGCAAGCCGTTGTCACTTATACATACCAAGAAGCAGAAGGGTCGTGTTCCCTTGTTGTACGAGCTACCGAACGAAGAATAAAGGATCAGTGTATATAATCCTAGACACAGGAAGATACCAACTAGAAAGAGGTGCCATCCGAATTGCTAAAGTTATCTGTAAATCAACCATTCGACGAGTCTTTAATATACCTTTTCATTCTATTAAGCTTACGGGATTTTTCTTATTAGTATCCCCCTTGGTAAATGATCTATTAAACAACAACAACAAAAACAGATTCTCTTAAGTAAAAAAGTAAATAATTTAATTTCAGTAAATTGTTTCCTCGTTGTTTTACAACGCGTACTAGCAAAATTTATACAAAAATCGTCTTTTTCATCATAAAGACGTCAAAACAATAAAACAAAATTGGAGTTAAAGTAAATTAAAGTCGATCTATTTATAACGTAAGTCTTGATAAAATAATCTTTTCGATATTTTTAACCTGTCGGTCACATATAAGATATTTTAATGGAACAACAGTAAAGAAAGAAAATATTGTTAAATGGAAGAAAACGATAGAACGGAAGAAGTCCTCGACGCGTTTTGTATAGTTTTGTGGAAGTTACTGCAAAAAGATTCTAAACGCAGTGGCATCAAATAAGAGGAAAACGATTGGGAACAGAAGTTGGCAGGGGCAAAACATTTTTCACCTATTCATGAACTCGAAAATATCACTCGAGAGCAGTCGAGATCTATACTCAAAGCATTTCCCTTCTTCATGATTCTTTTCGAGTGGCCACAAACATACAGACGCGTAAAGACACCTATATATATACGGCCTAGTTAATATATATATATATATATTCCTCTTCTCTTTCATGAATACCAACACACGTACTATATATATACACTAATACACATTCGTAAGCCCTAACGCTTCCGATCTCGTACCTGGAAGAGATCCAGAAAACGAGGATAGGGTGGACCCGCTTTTGAATCGGCTCGCACCAACGTTAAACTCTATATACAGATGTGTGCGTGTGGACAAACGCGTTTAGTCAATATTTATTGGTCCCCCGCCCCCCCCCTCCCTCCCTCACCCCCATAAAATAAAATACTCTTGGCTCAAGTCAGCCGTAATCCGATAGTGCTCGAAGTATTTAGGTCAAAGAGAGAGAGGAAGAGAGAAGGAAGATAGAAAAGGAGAAAATTGGCGAATTATTTCGTCGAATGAAACGTTGAGATTTATTTTCGAACGATAATTTATAATCGACAGGATTTTAACGATACTACTACACATGATAATATTAACCGCCACATCCCTCACTGATTGTGTTTAATACGGGAAGGTGCGAATATGAATTTCCATAATGTGATCGTTGATTAATAAATTCGGAAAATGAAAACGTTAACGGAGTTTTCGATGATACGTCCCGAGCGAACGGGATGCCAATTTTGTTTTATTATTTATTATAATATACTCAATGTATTTTATCTCTTATAGATATTCATAATCTCGCGATAAATATTCGTATATTCCGATATAATAAACGATTATATTTTGATAAATATATAAAATGTTATAATATATTATAGATATTCTTTTTTTTTTTTTCTTGGATAGAAAAAATCTTGAGAAAGAAAAAAACAATATTTACTCTTTTAAATGGATCACATCTTTAAAATTCGTTTTATTTTATCCGATTTCAGCGCCATCCGTCCAAATAGTGGACGCCGCGGGTCAACCGCTAAGGGATAAATACTATGAAGCAGATAGCACCATCGAACTGTTATGTGTTGTGCGTCACATAGCGATGCAGGTCCAGTACAGTGTCGTCCAATGGCTCCATGGTAATCGAACTCTGAACTACGACACGACGAGAGGTGGTATCAGGTTGGTCAAACAATCAAAATAATATATCTGTTGTGTTTAGTTCGAACATTTTCTCGATAATACTTTTCCGATTGATTTTTAACATTCATTTTTGATTAACTATACAAATTTTGTGTTTTCTACGAATTTTCTATATTTAATGTGAAAAATTGTACGAATTTTTTTAATAAGTTTCTTCTTCTTCTTCTGTTCTGTTTTTTTTTTTCTTACAACACGAAAGAACTGAAAATATTAAATGAATTAAATGAATTTTTTTTAAAGAAATCGTTCGTCCATTGAAAACACAATTAAATTACGAAAAACTAAAGATAATAATTTTAGTAATTATCACAAACACAAATGCTAATAGTTTATTTTTAAATTTCCATCGAAGCATCATCGTTCGTAATCCAATAGCGAGTCTTGCTTTACCCAGCGCTTTCGAGATAATTATTCTTTATTCTCGACAAAATGCCCGTCGTTTCTTCTTCTTCTTCTTCAAATCTTCTTTTTTTAACTTTCAACTACGGAGTCCTCCAGCCAGTGTAAATATTAAAGAACGTTTTTTAACAATTAAAGGGAACATTATCATCCGACCAACATTTTAAAGAGATTTTCTTAGAGAATGAAGGAAAAAAGGAAACGGCGAAAAGGGTTGGTAGATGACTCCCGAAACGTCTGCTGGATAGTAATTTTCTCAATTAGAAAATGTTCTAGAAAACGGTAGAACGATTTTACTATTCGAAAATAAATGGGGAAAATGGGATTAGACGATTAAGAAGAGTCCTGACATTCTTCCTCATTCCCTTTTCTTTTTCTTTCTTTTTCTCTCTCTCTCTCTCTCTCTCTCTCTTTCTTTCTTTCTTTTTTTTATCTCATAACGACATTCTTAATACATTGCTACGCTTTCATAACTCGATTCGACACGGTCGAGTTTTAACTGAGTAATAGGAAAGCGTAAGAATTCATTATTCGAGTTGGTCGTTAGAAATGCAGAGGTGGGTCTTTGCTACTCTCTTAGTTTAGTGAATAAAACTCAAACTCGTTGGAAAGCAACGGTCGAGAACATTCAAGCTCGTAAAATAAGAAAATCTAGGCCATGCAATACCTTAGGTTTAAGAATCCGTGAACAAGTACTATGATGATTTTCATCGACGTAGAAGCTTTTTAACGCGTAAAAAGATAAAGGGTGGGAGAAGAAAACACGTAAGAAAGCAAATTCGTTATACACGAGTACTATCCGCGAACAAGATAAGCTCGGAACACTAAAACTAAAGCAATTTAAACTTTCCATCGTTGTCACCTTTCGAAACTCCATTTAAACGGCGCGACGTTAATTCTGTAACCGCTTGTACACTCCCTACAATTGCTATACGAACGAGATATAGTATAACTTGGAATATATGCACGTATATATAGATATGTGTGTGTGTTTGTATGTGTGGGTGTGGGGAGGGGGGTGGTATGTATATATATATATACATATACGTGCCTATACATCGTCATGTTTTTCTTTCTATTAGTTAGGAGAGTGAGTTCGAATGTTTCCGTTCGAGTTACAAAATTGGTCCTTTAATTACCGACGTGCATTATACTCGCGTTACACGGGAGTTAAAATTATACAAATATTCAAGCTAGGAAATAATAAAAGTCCAAATATGTCCTACCGTCGTTAGAATGAACTATTATTTGCAATGTATTCGTAGTCTGCTAAGTTATTTCATAAAACACGGATAGTTGCATTAATTAATACATTTGAGTCACTTTTATGCATCCAGTTATGTGTATTATACATACAGTGTTTACATTCATTATTTTATATTAGTGTTATAGTAAATCTTAATAGTCATTTTGTTGTCTAACGATATATTTAATTTAAACATCGTTCAAATAACACAAACACATATTTTGGAAAATAACAGAACTTAACAACAAATAGTTTAAGCAAAAAGCAAACTTTGGTGTATCTACCAATAGAATGTTAAGGAAGATCGAGTTATCGTCTTTACTAGCAAAGTTATAATCTAACTTTCAACTATTCGAGATGTGCCTTTCGCAAAAGCGACACTCACGTTTTCCCATGGTACGTTGATCCATGTTAAATAAACCTTGACATATATGAATATTGTTAGAACTGACACGTACATGCATATATATATATATACAAAATAAAGAGGAGTAGGAGTAATCCTGAAAACGATTTCGAACAACTAATCGAAAATGGTAGTTAAAAAGACGAGAAAGGACTTAACAAGTGAAATAATAGTAGACAAAATTGAAACTCGTGTTATTCTTCGGCTTGAAAATGTTGAGCATCGGTTTCTTAGATCCACTACGAGAAGAGTAAACTCTGTGTCACCGTAGACATTGCTAGCAGTAAATGGAATTAGTTTGTTGTGCTCTATGTACATATCAAGACGCGTACACTAAAGTGAGAGAAAGTCTCGTCTTATTTGAAGTAAGATAGAAAATAAAATAAGTTAGTAGTAAACCCCACTTACCCTCCCAACCATCCCCTTTCCCACCTGTAACCATCACAATACCCATCTCTCTTCGTTATTCTCTTTCTCGTTTTATCTCGTGTTACCGCACAACCGTTGTTCCTTTTATTCCGTTTTTCTTGTTTTTTTTTTTTTCAACAACCACATTATGTGGTACACCTGGTCGCGTAAACACAACCGACTAACGTCACTTAATATTTTATCCCCGGCAAGTTACTTCCGATAAAAAAGATAAAGGGGTGCGAGAGTAAGGAAAGAAAGGAAAAAAAAAAGAAAGTACACTATTATCTTCGTTGGGTAAGAAATTAGAGCCGACAAGTGCTGATTTAACGAGCACTCGAGGCTGTTTAGTACGCCGACCTCCGGCATTTCCATGACATTATGGAGTAGAGTAATGAGAAAAGCGATGATAAAAGTGATAAAAGTGACGGTAGAGACGCATCGTCGTCGTCAACGGTTTAACGGTCGACGATAAAGCTAGTGAATTTGGTAATATCGTTTGGGTGATTAAAAGCCAGGAAAGGTTCTCTCGTTTCGTCGCAATGAAGGAACGAATGAAAAAGAAAATTTTTTAAAAAAAAGTAATGAAAAAAATGATAAAAATATAAAAAAAAAAAAAAAAAAAAAAAAAAAAAGAGAGAAAAAAAAAAAAAAAAAAAAAATTATATAAAATTTAAAAGAAGGAAATATCTATCGGTGCATTATACGTATGTATGTCGAACGATAGAGATTAATCGATGCGTGATATATGGT